>NC_060139.1:283562595-283865625 GCF_021461385.2 Schistocerca piceifrons | reverse complement strand
AAGGATACCGCGGATGACAACCACAGGGGTTCTGTTAGTGGCATCCCAGACTATCACTCCCAGATGTGTAGCCGTTTGGCGGGCGGCAGTCAAGTTGGTCACCCACCACTGTTCGGTGCGTCTACAGACACATCTTAGCTGGGCGTCGGGGCTCAGTTCGAAGTGGACCTCATCACAAAAGACAGTCCTACTCCAGTAAATGAGATTTCAGGCCGCAGAAGGTGAGCCACACACGGCAATCTGTATTATTTTTTATAAATGTTAATGGATACTCTGCAAATCACATTTAAGTGTCTGGCAGAGGGTTCATCGAACCACCTTCAAAATTCTCTATTGTTCCAATCTCGTATAGCGCGCGGAAAGAATGAACACCTATATCTTTCCGCACGAGATCTGATTGCTCTTATTTTATCGTGGTGATCGTTCCTCCCTATGCTCCCTATGTAGGTCGGCGTCAACAAAATATTTTCGCATTCGGAGGAGAAAGATGGTGATTGGAAATTCGTAAGAAGATTCCGTCGCAACAAAAAACGCCTTTCTTTTAATGATTTCCAGCCCAAATCCTGTATCATTTCTGTGACACTCTCTCCCATATTTCGCGATAATACAAAACGTGATGCTTTTCTTTGAACTTTTTCTATGTATTCCGTCAATCTTATTTGGTAAGGATCCCACACCGTGCAGCAGTATTCTAAAAGAGGACGGACAAGCGTAGTGTAGGCAGTCTCCTTAGTAGGTCTTTTACATTTTCTAAGTGTCCTGCCAATAAAACGCAGTCTTTGGTTAGCCTTCCCCACAACATTTTCTGTGTGTTCCTTCCAATTTAAGTTATTCGTCATTCCTAGGTATTTAGTTGAATTTACGGCTTTTAGATTAGACTGGTTTATCGTGTAAGCGAAGTTTACACGATAAGTTTTGATCGGTATATACTGTAATAACGTTAGCTCTTCTGTATGATCTTGTGCGCCACGTGTTTGGTAAACCTCCGTAGTAGCTAGCAAACATGCGCAGCCCTTCTGGTTTTACGGTAGCTGTCGTACAGACGATGTGAACGCTGTTTTCAGGTACCAATATTAGATTGTAAACAAGGTCCTTATTTAGTATTTTTGTTTTAATAATTTTTTATAAAAATGTATGTTTTTGAAACATTGTTATGGCGTTTCCACATTATCTGAAAGGCAATTTTTGTGTTTGTCTCCCTAAATTTGAGAACTGATTCTAATCAATCAAAACCAGGTTGTTATCAAATCATATTGTTGTAAAAACCATTAAAATTTATAATTCACCCGTTTTCAAATACCTGTTTTGTCAAGCAGTGTGTAGAATAGTCCTGAGACTCAAGAGTGACTTCATGTCATTAAAGATTCCTTACGTGTTGCCTTCTGAACACAGGTGGGCGACAATAGACACAGCGGCGATATGTCGGTCATGGATCGTATATCATGGGTCTTCTAGAAACACTTTCCGTCTGAGAACTCCTGCTTTCAATTACAGCATTTCTAAATTTGCATGTTATGATCTTTATCGTTGCTTTACTTCTTTTAAAATATTCGAGAAAGATTTTGTTGCTGTATCTGTAGAATAATAGGCTATAAATACCAGTTTATTCAAATGTACTTAAAAGTGAAAGTTGTATTCGTTAATGTTATCGTTGTAGTCTTCAGTCAAGAGATTAGTCTACACTATGTGTAACAACAGCAAACTAACTCAAACTGAACACGTTGTCAGACGTATTTTCTCTGGTGTTTCGGTAAATACTTACTATGTGGTTTCTGCATTGTGTAGCTAGAGTCAGCCCAAATGAATACTGCTCATCGCGTCTTTTATATGACGCCCGGTGCCGACAGAGAGTTTCTTTTTTACGAGCTAAACGATTTTTAGAGCGGAAATTTACATGCCCATTCGATTGAGTGGCATAAAATTAGAACTAGTGTAACATCCGTTTTACCGATTTCTGTTCACAGCGACAGTAAAAGACAAGGAATAACCGGTGTTCCATCAGCGGCAGCACCGCCCAGGCCCGCGCTCACTGCTGCCGCCAAGCTGCAGCGCTGCTCAGTCGTTGCTGGAGTACTGGTTTTACTTAGAGTTTTACTGTCGCTGTTAACGTACATCGATAAAACAAATATGGCGTTAAATTAATATGGGAGCTCTCAACTGAACGGGCACGTGCAATTCCGCTTTAAAAAAGCACTTTGCTCTTAACGGGAAACAAACCGCCACTTTCTGTGAGTCATGGGCATCGCACGAATGACCCGATGAGCGGTGTTGTTACGCCTGGCGACCCTTAGGAAAGATACCCTGTATAAATCCCCCACCCGTCCCTGGGCTTCTCTTGATTCCCTAATTAATTATTCCCTTAATGTCTCAGGATGCATCCCATCAACTTACCTCACGACTTAATCAATTTTTGCTATAAGTTAATCTTGCCTTCAGTTAGATTCAGTTCCTCGTTGTTAGTTACTCGATCTGCCCTTGTAACCATCAGTATGTTTCTACAGCACCATGGTTCTCAAGTTTCCGTTCTCGTCTTGTATGTGCCGTTTCTCATTCGTCTTTATTTCATATAACTCACACTGCAGACAAACATTTACAAAATCTGCCATTCTAACACATTTCTATTCGATGCTAATTGCTACATTTTATATTCTCTTTATTGCTGCCATAGTCAGTTATTTTTCTACCTACTCATCTCCTACTTTTTTGGTGTCTCGTTTCCTCATTTATGTCCCTCAGCATCTCCTAATTTAATTCGGCTACGATCCTTAATCCCTCACTTTTGTTGATGTTTATCATAAAACTTCTTTTTAAGACAGTATTCATTTCGTTTAACTAGTCTTCTTACTCCTTTGATGCCTTAAAATTAGAATATCATCGGCAAACTTTAAATTTCAGTTTCTTTTCCATGAAGTTTAATTCCATTTCCAAATAATCTCCAGAAATATTTTAATTTCTTGAAAGCAGAAAGTAACTTCGGACAGAACACTTCATGGTTCATTAGAAAAAATTACACTGAGATACGAAACCAAATATTTGCAGTTACTGATCCAATTATCGGTTAAACCTTTGTTTAAGAACTGACATATCGTTAAACGGAAACATGTAATCTAATAAAATGTTCATACAGTAATTAGCTATATGTATAAAAATACATAAAATACGTCACTAATATATACAGCACAGCGTCACATGGTAAAGCAGACGAAAATTAGTATACTGCCGTTTGCTGTTTATATATTTACAGTAACTGATGAAAAATATCCGAACACCCTATGTAATACGAAATTGACCACTAGATGTCTTGTGAGGCGGATACGACATATAAAAGGCAGCAGGTAATTTTGTGTTCTCAGCAGAGAAGCAGTAATAGCAAAATAGGTCGTCTGAAGAGCTCAGTAACTTCGAAATGGACTAGCCTTTGCATGTCACCAGAGCAACAAATGCATGAGGAATGTTACAAGCCTTCTAAAATCTTCCCAGGTAGATTGTTGGTGATGTGACTGTGAGGAAGAAACGCGAAGGATCAACCACATCTGAACCAACACCTGCAAGACTTCATGTACCGACAGACACGGACCGTCGAGGACTGCGGATATTGGTTGTAAAAAATCGCATGAAATCAGTGGAACGAATCAGTCGTGAGTCCAAAGTGCAATCAGCAGTCTTGCCAGCACAATGACCGTGCGTAGGGAGTTAAAAAGAATGGGGTACAACGCTCGAGCAGCTCCTCATAAGTGACATTTGAGATGCTGTAAACAGCAACGTCACTGGACTGCGTATGATTGGAAACGAGTGATCTGGAGAGATTAATCACGCTATACTTTTCACAGGCTGGTATGAAGATTCCGGTTTGGCAAATAGCAACAAAAATCAGATGCATATATCTCCGTGTATCGTGTTTCACTCGATTACCTTTACCGTATTTTACGGACTATAAGACGCTGTGGACTATAAGACGCACGTTTATTTTTAAGCAATGATTTTTAAAAAAATAACATTTTTACAATTTTTATAATTAGATTGCTTAGCCAGACTTTAAAAAATTTTTAGTTTATAAAACCGAACTGACCTTTAAAACTATGCCGTCCGGTGACACCACAGTGATGTCGTGCGCGAAATAGCGGTCAATGGCCGGCGACACGACAGTGGTGTCGTCTGCATAGCATCGCTCAGTAGCCGGCGACACCACAGAGGTGTCCTGAGCATTGTATCTTGCAGTGGCCAGCGACAGCACTTTAGTATCTTTTGCATTCCGTTGGTGTTTTCTTTAGGTAACAATAAGCTACACACGTCAACAAGTGTCTTGTTTTTATAAGTACTTGTGGCCTTTCAGCGCGGCGGACGAAAGAGACAATATAAGTACTTGTATTTACGACGAATGCGCGGACGTCTTGTCTGACGTTCCGGACGACATGGCCGACTGGGAAGAAGACATTGGATATAAAAAAAATGAAAGTGAAGCAGAGTCGTAGGAAGATAGTGAAATACCTCCAAGAAGAATCCGGCGAACGCTACGGTTGCCAACTGATTCGGATGAATCAGACGAAGAGGACAGTGCACAGTGGTCAGACTTTGATTTACCGAGGACCAATAATTAATTTGAAGGATCCCTGGGTCCAAACTTATTTCCCAAAGATACACAGAGCGTCGAGGATGTCGTACAATTATATATTAGGAACTATCTATTTGAATATATTAGCAACGAAACCAAAAAGTACTACAGTCAGAATTGCAATAGAAGGAAACCGGATTTAAAGAATGCCAAATTTGTCGACGTTACGGGACCCGAACTTAGAAAATGGTTTGGGGTTGCTATCCTTATGGAAACTGTAAGAAAAGCAAGGATCAATGATTATTGGTCAACGAATCCGTTGATAGACACACCGATATTTCGCAAAACGGTGTCCCGCAACCGATTCAGACAAATATGATCATTTTTATATTTTTCCGGCAGCAACAATAAACTGGATAATGCCGACCGGCTTGTCAAAGTGTAATTCGTAATTGATTACTTTTCCAAAAAGTTTAAAGAAACGTTTAATCTAAGTCAAAACATCTCAGTTGATGAATTAATGATACCCTGGCGTGGACGGTTAAATTTTAAAGTTTGCAATCCGTCGAAAATTACGAAATACGACATACTCATTCGGATGCTGTGTGATTCGAGTACGGGATACATTTCCTCGTTCAAGATATATTCCGGCCTTGGACAGCCTTTAGCAAAAACAGTGATGGAACTATTGACACCTTCTTATTGAAAGTGGCATCACCTTTGCATGGATATTTATTATAACAGTGTAGAACTTGCAGAGAATTTACTTGAAAAGAAAATTCGAGTTTGTGGGACGATACGTCAAAATAGAGGATTTCCGGAAAATTAAAGCGCGCAAAAGTCAATGTGTTTGAAGCTTGTCATCAACGGAAAGGTGACAACAGGCTGGCGACAAGTCAAGTAATCCGACTGAGCGCTGCCGGCGCCAAGCGAATAAATTTGTACGAGACGTGCTGACAGCAAAGTGTTAAAAGTCCTGAAAATCATCATCTTCTGGTTTTAGCCATTTTGCATTCAGTCCTCTATTCGCACATTTAATCTTCCTCATTTTCTTCAGTTCCTATATACTAGCCCGCCAATCGCGAATGGTTTTTTCTGTCGCTGTAGGGCCGAAATGCTGCTCAGCTGCTCTGTTTTATTTTCTTGTGCATATGCTATTACTTTCAATTTATGGCCCGTGTCATAGGCATACATTAATTTTCTTCCATTACGAAACTTGCTACTGTACTGTTACCGATAATACAAATCGCTTTCTAGTTTATTAGCAGCGTAGACTGCAATGACGCATCATAGGCTAGACAGTGTTCTTGTTTTGTGATGGAGGCACGGGAGGAAGACAGTGAAGCTTGTGAATCCCCGCAACTCATGTTCGTCGCATCGGTGCACTGCTGTTGCCAGTTGTAGCCAATGTTGCCAGGTGGAGATAAGTTTCCCGCGGTATAGAATATATCGCCATTTTTTAGACTGGAAGGAATTTTAAATCGAACTCTGGATATTTATATATTAATTCAGAGTGTAAAACGTACCTGAATTTTGGAGGAAATTTTTCGAAGAAAAAAGTCGGTCTTATAGTCCGTAAAATACCGTAGTCTTCCTGAATAAACATCACTCTGAAATTCCTTTCTTTAGCCGTTTCTTCTTCCAACGTCACCGCCGCATTTCGCCGTGCAGAACTGCTAATATCCTGTAAGCAGCTGCTAAGCTGTATAGAGATTGAAGTAGTGACGGAAACCCACCGAAGCGCCTGGCGGGTGACGTGGCACTGCGATATTCCCTTCTTACACAATAGAGAACTCTGGAGTGTGGCGGGCTGCCTATGCCGCGACAGTTAGGGGCGCGGCCAGCGGAAGCGAACGCTGCAGGGCGAGTTCTACACAACGCTGCCACCTCTGGCAATGTTTGCTGAGGAATGCCGAATCGCACAGTGGTCCGAAGTCCAAATTATCTGTAGGTCCCCCCTTTGACTGGCAGGGTGATGCTGTTCAAAGGTCGGTGGAAGGAAGGCAACGGCGCACATAGTAGGGCCCTCGAGTCGATGATAGCTTTACCTGTTCTAAGAATAACATGTGCTACTCACCCACGATCATCTTATAGGCATCTGTTTAAGGAGTTAAGCATCTTGATCATTGCTTCACAATATATTTATTCTCTCATGAAGTTCGTTTTAAACAATCCACTGCTGTTCAAAAGAAACAATCATGTACATCATTACAATACCAGAAGATACAACGACATTCATTAAGCTGCATTTACTTTAACAAAAATTGGTGCAGTGTGCTTCGACCAAAATATTCGATCACTCGCGCAGTGATACAAAATACCAGATAGCTCGGAAAGTAAAATTTGAAAATAAACTAAAAATTAATCCTTGACAACTTCTTACATTCCGTAGAAGAATTTCTAATATTGTAATCTACGAAAATTGGTAAGTTGGAGTTAGTAACTCTCATCTCTATGTCTTTGAAAAAAATCCCAATCGTAAATGACATATCTACGTAATAATTTGTGATGTACCGGTAAATGTAAAATGACTCGTTGAAAATCACTACGATTTGTCGCACAAATGATCCATGGAACATGGATCTAACTAATATACTGACCTAATTATAACAAGTCATCATTATGTGTGTCTTCTGTCTAGTACTGCGTAGCAATATTGTAAACCATCAGAACTGAAATCTATAAATCATATCATTTTATCTTGAGACTCTTCCACTAGTCCGTGTTTGCATAAAAAAACAACGCGGGATGGCAGGTCCCCCGTGATGCAAAATACTTTTGTTATTTATTTACTTACTCGCAAACTAGTTTCAGCGACAAATATCACCATCACCAGTGGGCTCTTTGATTCTTATTTACTATACATTGCAGCTGGTTTCATGATCTCATTATTGTTACTGCTGTTTCCGGCGTATTTTCTGCGTTTTTTGTCCAAAAGTAGCTGCAAGCCATCCAACGAACTTGCAGATAACATGATGCATGCCTAGAAAAAAAGGCAAAAAAAAAAGAAAAAAAACACAGAAATATGCCGGAAATAACCCCAACAATCGTAAAACCGTGTTGTGATGGATAGTAAATAAGAATCAAAGAACCCACTGATGATGGCGATGTTTGTTGCTAAAGCTAGTTTGGGAATAAATAAGTAAATAACGAAAGTGTTTTGCACCAAGGGGGACCCACAATCCCAGATTGTTGCCACCAAGTCACATATATACAGGGCGTTACAAAATTCCTATTAAAGACTTCGGGGTTGTTGAGGAGAGTTGGTAGACAAAGCTTGGTAATGACCCATGTCCGGAAATGTACCATTTGAATGTAAAATAAGTGTGAAGAAGGAATCACTTTCGAATCTCCCGCTCCACGGTATGCATACAGCGGAGACGTTGATCCATGGCGTGTGTGCTCTACAGGAGCCCATAGCACGGCGAAAGTTTCGACAAGTCGTCGTCGGATTCTCTTCTATGTGGCGAAGGACGTCGTATTCAAAGTCGAGAGCGCGGTGCGCACGCGGAGCACCGCAGTCAAACCTCCCAGTTGAGAAATCAGTTTCTCGCAACCGTTTTGTAGTAGGACAAAAATTCTGTGTGACGTTATAATTAAAACAGGGACTGGTGATGGCACCCTCTCCTCAGCTTGTGTGCGTACCGTGAAGCACCTTCAAACTTATTTTACATCTAAATGGTACATTTCCAGATGTTGCTTTATCATCAAAACTTTATCCATTAAGTCTCCTCTACGGCTCAAAGAAGCCTGTAAGAGGAACTGTGAAACACCGTGTATATTGCCATGTGTTTTGCTTCACTCGCTTGCTTTTATTTTTCCTTAGCATGTAAGCATCGATTTCTCCTGGTTGCTCGTAGAAATTCACAATTTTTTATGTACTTCTTCTTTGGACAAGACCACTGTATTTCGAGAGTAGATCTGCTAATAAAATCGCCAGAAACGAATACCACCTACGGAAACGTACAGAATCCTAAGCAGTAACGACAGAACCCCGTGAAGGTAGGAGCCGGTCGATGCATTTATGCGCTGCAACTTGTCATTCCAGCAGTGTTGGTAGAGTGCCCACACGGCAATGAGTCACGCGCTGCCTCCGATGCGACACTTACAGGAGCGTAGCCTCGCTAGCACCACAGGCGACTTCTTTATCTCAGGCATTACTGCTCGAATAAAACATTTCGCACTATCACAGCGAAACAACAGGAAAGGAACTCACTCTATAAATAATTGTGCATATTGTTAACATATACCCACATTTCATTTTGTAGCGTCGAATTTGTGGGAGTACGCATTATACCTATTGTTTGTGATCTTTGGAAGCAGTCTATGAAAAAGATTCTTTGTAGCAGTTGTATCTTGTTTCTTTCGGCTCGACTGTGCTTTGACAATTTACTCTGCATTTGTCTCAAAACGATAATTTAATGCGCTATAATAACTGTCAAGAATCTTGCGAAGTTTCATTTTATTTTTCATGTTTCTGTGTTTAGTTATGTTTCGTGATAATGTAATGCCCGCAATTTTCCACGTTTGTCTCGTTTCACCTCGACATCACGCAGTGTGTGCAGTTCTCTAGTGACCACCAGTACGCGTTCTTTTCTCTTTTCTGATACATTGCCTTGTCCAGAAGCAATGTGTCTACTGTGGTTATAATGCTAAGCGATGTCCCAATTACAACAACGTTACAAAACTCTTGGGACACCTTGTAGTATCGAGCAGGACCACCTTTAGCCGCGCGTAGTGCAGCAACTCGGCGTGGAAAGTTTAAGTCCACCTTAGAGCTACTGAGCCATGCTGCATCTATAGCCATCCATAATTGCGAAAGTTTTGTCGGTGCAGGATTTTGTGCACCAACTGACCTCTCAATTTCGCCCCATAAATGTTCGACGGGTAGACAAATCATTCGCTCGAACTCTCCAGAATGTTCTTCAAACCAATCGAGGACAATTGTGGTCTGGTGACACGGCGCATTGTCATCCGTTAAGATTACATCCCTCATTTTGGAACATAAAGTCCATGAATGGCTTAAGGGAGGGTGGGACTTGGAGCAGGAGAGGCACCACAGGACTTTTGATTTCCACTGCCAATACTTTTAGAAATAAATTCATAAAATTTTGTCAGAATGACCATAAAGGATTCAGGATTCGCAATCATAGCAGTGGAAGTTCAAACACGTAACAAAATAATGTTTTTTACATGTGAAATTTCATCATTTTTAACATACTATTGGTTGCATTTGTTGCTACAGGTACACTTTTCTTCATAAGTAAGAGAAATTCTTCTATGAATTTAGCACAGTATACAAACTATACTTACAAGTGTATGAAACTAAAGAATTTATTTAATTTATGAAAAACTGAATGAGTTGTTACATTTTAAACTTCATATTCAGAAAAAACTCAAATTTTATAGTTAATTATCTCAATTTTTACCACAATTTTTAATAGATTTGGAAAATTCTACAGTCTCAGACACTTATAAGTATGGTTTTTACGCTGTGCAAAATTCATCAAAGAATCCCTCTTACTTATAAAGAAAACTGTACCTATAGCAACAAATGCAGCCAACAGTAAGTAAAAAATGATATTTCACATGTAAAAAAAATTATTTTGTTATGTTTTTGAACTTCCCCTGCTATAAATGTGAATCCTGAATTCTTCCTGATCGTGCTGACAAATTTTTATGAATTTATTTGTAAAAATATAGACAGTGGAAATTAAAATGTCCTGTGGTGCCTCTTCTGCTCCATGTCAGCCAATTTGACGCCCTAACCCCCTTAAAATGGTCAGCAAGTAAACGAGCATAACTATTTTCAGTGAATGATCGGATCAGTTGGACCTAAGTAAACATTGCCTACACAATTCTGGAGCCACTACCAGCTTTCACAGTGCCTTCTTGACAACCTGTGCTGCACTCGAAACCTACCATCAGCCTTTATCAATTGAAATCGGGACTCATCTGACCAGCCCGCGGTTTTCCTGTCGTCTAGGATCCAACCACTATGGTCACGAGCCCAGGAAATGCGCTGCAGCGATGTCGTGCTGTTATCAAACCACTCGCGTCGGTTGTCTGCTGCCATAGCCCATTAACGCCAAATTTCGCCGCGCTGTCCTAACGGATACGTTCGTCTGCTGTTATTACACACAGTTTTCTGATAGCACTAACAACTATACGCAAACGTCGCTGCTCTCGGTCATTAATGAAGGCCGTTGATGACTGTGTTGTCTGTGGTGAGAGATGCCTGAAATTTGGTATTCTCGGCACACTCTTGACATTGTGGATTCCCTAAAGATTTCCGAAATGGAATGTTCCCTAGCTCCAACTACCGTTCCGCGTTCCCCGTCGGATGGCCATAATCACGTGGGGAACTTTTCACATGAATCATCTGAGTACAAATGACAGCTCCCCCAACGGACTGGCTTTTTATACCTTGTGTACGCTATACTTCCGCAATCTGTACATCTGATTGCTGTTCCATGACTTCTGTCATCTCAGTGCATAACAGACAATTTTTCTCTCCTGCGTTTGCATTTAATCCGTGTTTCCCTACTTAACGGTCTCTTCCGTACTCTTTCTTGCAAGTGGTATTACAGACACGTGGATTATATCCAATTTCGAAGAGTTTGCTATCTGTTGTGATCGCTCTGCACCACAGTGAACGAGCAGACCAGCTCAGCTCCATGCAGGGCTCTATATCTACAGCTACATGATTACTCTGCAATTCACATATAAGTGTTTGGCACAATATTAAGACATCTATTTTACTAGCGCTCCATTCTCGAACATAACGCGAGAAAAATGAGCGAACTCCGATTTCTGTTGTTATGTTACGATGACCTTTTCTTCCTGCGTAGGTGAGAGTCAACAAAATATTTTCGCTTTCGGAGGAGAAAATTGGCTACTGAAAATTTCGTGGGCAAATCCCGCCGCAAAGAAAGACGCCTTTGTTATAATGATTGGCCCCGCAGATCCCTTATCATATCCGTGACACCTTCTACTTTGTTTCGCGATAATACACAACGTGGTGCCCTTCTTTGAGCTTTTTGATATCCTCCGTCAGTCCCATCTACTAAGGATCCCTTACTGCACACTATTTCAAAGATAACAGCACCGTAACAGATGGACCACCAAAACAATCACGTTAGACAATGCTGGACCTATCGTCATATACCGAGAGTTGGGAACACTTAATGCATCCATCAATACTAACATGGTCGCTTTGGTGGCGCAGTTGTTGTGGTATGCGGAGGCATTATTTTGCGTGGGCATACTAACCTCCAAATATTTGAACATGGTACACTCACCAGTAAAGAATATTGTGACACTTTACTCCTTCCCCACGTGCATTCGGCCCTGGTTCCATCGAACTGCTCAGGTGAAGGAGGCCTTAAAATGAGAGCACATTCAGCGAATGGAGTGGCCTGCCCGTGCCTCCGACTTAAACCCCATCGAACACGTGATGGATGTGTTGGGGAGACGTACAACTTGTGTCCCAGATCCGTTAGAACTGCTTGTGCGAAATTCTAAACTGCAATGCTATCTCGTAGCGAGATGTGGTGTTTCGATCCTTGGAATTTCAGCGACAACCATGTAGAAGGTCAAAATGCTAGCTTCACTGCAGCAGACGTCCTGGCTGCGAATGAACCGGCAGTTGTAAAATGGCCGTGGAGCAGTGAGACATGAATTATTATTATTATTTTTTTAATCCTCCATCGTTTTTGGGCGAGGCAGGTTGCTGGTCGCTCCTCCACGACAGTGCCACAGCCCACAAAGCGATGGTCGTTTGCGACTTTTTCGTCGGCAAATGGATCATAGTCCTGGATCACTGGCCGTATTCGCCGGATTTTGTCCCAGCTGACTACAGATTGTTTCCCGAATTGAAGTTGAGACTGAAAGGACACAATTGCGATGCAACTGAGAACACCCAAGGAAATTGTACTGCAGTACTAAATGCACTTCCAAAAAGGACCGTAGTAAGACACCATGCTTAACGCGCAGGACAGGTCAGGTAGTTTAAGGGGCCAAAATAAGAGTCTGTCAGTTAGACTCGAATATACAACTTTATTTATTTCACCAAACATTACAAGAGCCAAGAAAATTAAAAAAAAAAAAACACAGCATTAATTTTTGGAACTTAATAACCAGCTGAATACACCATACAATCTCATGTCTTAACGGCAAGACCACTTTCATTTAAAATTGGCTGAAAGCCAATAACTTAAGACTCAAATCAAAATCAGAAATTTAAAAGGCAGAAGGCCTTATCTTAAATCAGTTCTTTTAATTAGGCTGAAGACCCAAACGATCTCACACCTTAAGAGCAAAACCAAAATAAATTTTTAAAATGGCCAAAGGCCTTACTTAAAACAGTTCTTTAAATTAGGCTTAAGACCCAAACAATCTTAAGGGCAAAACAACCTTAATTTAAAAATCGGCTGGAAGCCATATAAATACAAACAACAAGAACAAATAAGAAAAGGCAGTACACCCAACGGCGCTCAGAAGTTTCCGAGGGTCGGCCTGGAATTCAAACACTAACTCTCGCCCAACCATTCTCGATCCAACGACAACCCAACCGACAGACAGTCAATGGACCCACCGACAAGATAACTTCCTCTCCAGCCGACCAGCACACAACAGGGAGTTCAATGGAACAACGTAGAAAGTATTGGCGCCCACAACCAATTATACATTGATCTGTCAAACTACACACCGTGCTGGACAGCGATAACACGATGAAGAAAATACACTGCCTGAATTTACGTCAAAGGCCAGGCAGGTAACCGGAATGTTAACGGCCACAAGGCAGAAGATTCCGCTGGTGCACTTCAATTCAAATAACCAAGTACAGTTGAACTCCACTGGAGGGTGGCTAAAATTTGCCAACTTGAAAACACACGTTGTTGCTCGCGGGAATGCCCCAACAGCCGACAACGAAATCCAAACGACACAATGTCAACAGTCGTGACTTGCTGGAAGATTAAGTCAAAACTCAACTTTCGTATCCAGGATCGGTGAGCCACGAACGTCGTAGCAATGGGAACAGCACCAAACTCTCAGACACCACATAGAGGCCGCCAGCGGCTTCGGCCAAACTGCTCGCCGCGGAGATTTACTCGCTGCTCCACGCCAACCGACCAACTTCCCAGGCCCGGAAACGGTGGAAGGACCAAATATACGTCAGCCGATGAGACGACCAACTGAACTACCCAACAACGGTCGTCCCGCTCCAATCTCCCTCCGTCGGTCAGTTCATGTGTGTCGCCATGGTCGGCGACCACTGACTGTCGGCGCCTCACCGGCGCTCCGTCCCCCGACTTCACTGCTGCTGCGTCCCGACTGCACTGCTGGTCCGTCTCCAAACAACTTCAGACACACGACGACCCGGAAATACTATCGGTCGCTCCAGAGATGGTACGACAGTGCGCTTATCGATACGCGCTGCTGCTGCCGCTCACGGGCAAGTAAGGCAGGAAGTTCGAAAACGGCTCTGAGCACTATGGGACTTAACATCTTTGGTCATCAGTCCCCTAGAACTTAGAACTACTTAAACCTAACTAACATAAGGACACCACAGAACACCCAGTCATCACGAGGCAGAGAAAATCCCTGACCCCGCCGGGAATCGAACCCGGGAAGGCAGGAAGTTAGTGACGCCAGTAAATGGAATAAGGAAATGAGGTGGCAGTACCGTAATATAAGATGACAAACCATAAAAGGCATGAACACGAGCCGTGCACGGTTCACACAGTATCAGTTTTGAAACACTTTTGAAAAGGTCTTTCCTGTTTATTCATTCAGGTAGAGATTATTTCGAATAAATACAGCGATCTTGTGAACATAATCCATTACCTTTATTTTTGGTAGTCACAATCCTAACGGAACTGGAGCAGACTGGGTATTGCAGCACGTCCTCATGCACCAACGATGCCCAGCAGGTGGTGGAAAGGAACGCCCTACCAAAAGAACTCCTAAAGAACCTTATGGCCAGCTTGGGAGCAAGTTGCGGAGCGTGCTTTGCCGTCCGTGGTGATCACACAACCTACTAAGAACCATGTCCCGCCTTTTGCAACGTGCAGGAGACCATCATAAATTGCGGTGACGTCAGTGTAATTATTGTCTTTGAATAAATGTGTCATTACTGTTCGTCTCACTGGCGTATTTCTTTCAGTCACCTTCTGTCCTATACTGTAGCAGTACGGTCCAAGTTTCATCGAGCTATGTTAATTGGCAGTGACAGATCATGCGAAAGTTATTTTCAACCTATACCTATCTAAAATTCTATAAACTCCGTCTTAAGAGGTCTCTGAAGGTCCGACGGTATCGACTAACCGAATCTGGATGCGGATGTGGGAAGCATGTGGTCTCCCGGTCGTTGTCAGTTTTGGCGACCGGAGCTGCAACTTCTGAGTCAAGTAGCTCCTCAATTGCGTCATAAGCGTTGAGCGCACCCTGCTTCCCCAGAGAGCTTGACAGATCCGGACGGTCACCCATTCAAGTGACAGACAAAGGCGACAGCCCTCAACTTTGGTGTTGTGACTGGAACCGGTATTACCACTGTGGCAATGCCGTTGGCAAATTATACATGTAAGCGTATATTAAAATGACTTGGGTAACAAAAACCAAACAGATTTTAAGGTAACAACGCATGTCATTTTTCATATTAAGGCAGTGTACGCGTCATAAAAGAAAACCAGCATTTAAAGTTTAAATCAACCACCACCGTCTATAGTAGGATGTTTACGTTGCTGGTGAGCTGCACGGCGCCGTCGACATGGCTCGGACAGGGTGGCACAGCACATCACTCTGGGCGCAGGGACAGTTTCCCGTGGACGAGGATTACCAGCGTGCGGGTGGGTCACGATATACTGGGCAGGTGGTTTATAGGAACTGAGTGCAGCTTCCGTACAGTCGAGAAATTTCATTTGAAAGAGACGCTGAGTGCTTTAGATTGGCCACAGTTGGCCAGATGCGATCCAAGACGAAGTAGTGTACTTTTTTTCTTGTTTTTGTACAGGAGAAGGTGTCATTGTACAGTCTTTGGGATGGGAGGAAGGAAAGACGCCCGAGGCGGCGGAGAAAAGACGCCAGAGGGGAAAAGAAAGCAGAGTGGCGCCTCGCCTCGACTGGATCATCGTAACTGTGGGGCCAGTCGCAGCCGCACGGGCGCAGTGGCGGTCGCAGTCCCGTGCCGGCAGCGATAATTGCGGCCGCTGGTAGCGGAGGCCGCGCGGCCAGTGCGCGTGTCTGGAGAGAGTAACGAGAGAGAGAGAGAGAGAAAGAGGGAGACAGAGTGGGGGAGGGGGAGAGTGGGGGAGGTGGTGGGGGCAGGCCGGGCCGGCGCAGCGGCGGCGGCCGCGCCAGCCCGCGGCCAGTGGACGGCCGGTCGCCGCGCGCTGCGGACTGTGCTCTCCGGACGACTCCAGCGCCTCCAGTTCCAGGTCGCCGCGTGTCACGTGCTCGCCGCGCAGACCAGCTGCCAGACGGACGCCAGCCAGCTGCCCGCTGACCCGCTGCTGCCTCGCCGAGCCAAGGTACTGTGCGACGCGTGTCCCCGCCTCTCAGCACACACGCCGTGTGACAGCTCCGCTATAATGTTTACTCTCCTCTCGGCACGCCGCTGCAACGTCGCCGCCGCACGCCGAAACTCACACGTATCAGCTTTCTCGTAACTGTCCGACATACACTACTGCCAACGTTCTTCTTCTGTGACCATTTCTCCAGTGTTACGCTGGCGACATCTGCTGGATCGAAACCTTTCCGACAGTTCAAGAAGTTGCATGTTTCCCGGAGTGATAATCGTCTATAATAGCTGTTGTACCCGAGGGATGGGTAACAGGACCAGTCTTTTTCGTGTTAACATCGACAACAGAGCGCATAGCTTTTGTTACAGTCTCAGATTTTTGTCAGATGATGCAGTTGCTTCTGTGGAAACACTATCCCGTAAAACTGCAGTAATATCCAGCGTGTTGCGTCGTCTTCAAGTTTCCTGGAAGGCCAAAACTGTGTGCCGGTTCGGGACTAGAATCCCGAATCTTTCCTACATGGGCAAATTTCAGTATCCTATTAAATCTCGAAAAAATATCAGCTTGATACGAATATTGACAACTTGCTCTTGATGTAGAGAAATACAAAGTTGGGTTCTTCGCGAAAAACGTAAAAGTGTGTCATTTTCCAGCTACAGAATTAATTACTCAAAACCAGAGTGTGCCATCTCGCGTAAAGATTTGGAAGCAACACTGTGTGGAGGTATGAAACGCAACAACCACAAACTGTAGGGCACGATTCATTTGTAAGATATTGGGAGACTGTAATTTGTCTACAAAAAAATTGCATACAAAACACTTTTACGGCCCTTACTTAAAACTTGGTGGATGTATAGCACCCTTATCAAATCGAATTAACAGGTGACATCGAGCTTGTACACAGAAGAGCGATACGAACAGTCACAAGCTCGCTTGACTGCAGACTGACACTCCAAGAAAGTCACTGTAAAACTCTCGAGAAGCTGTTCACAGAGACAAAAGAACCGCATTCCAGGTCGGAAACTAGGAATATTAAGCAGAGATTGTGCAGATAAAATTAGATAAAAACATCGCACACTGGTGTAAGAGCAGTCCGTGAAAAGAACGGGAAAATACTCTACATAAGCTGTAATAAAAATTACCCTCTGCCACACACTTCGCTTTTGTTCTTGGCGTACAGATCCAGATGCTGTTCGTTCGAGAGGTCAATTTCCCCTGTTGCAGCAATGGCTTGTTCATTACACACTGATAGGGTATCAGAAAATTTCATTCATGCACTTACGTACCCGACAACTTATCTGTTCAGCTTGACGCGTGTTTTCGAAGTGTCCGATGTACCAAGAACTTCAATTTATCACACGTTACGCAAGCTCTGTCTGGGTGCAGGCGATACACCAGCCGTAAGAAATCCATTTTTCTCCAATGTGATATCAACAATGCAGTCCTCAGAGATTTTCGCTAACACTTGTGAGTGGATTTGCGCCTCGAACAACTACACTACTGGCCATTAAAATTGCTACACCACGAAGATGACGTGCTACAGACGTGAAATTTAACCGACAGGAAGAAGATGCTGTGATACGCAAATTATTAGCTTTTCAGAGCATTCACACAAGGTTGGCGCCGGTGGCGACACCTACAACGTGATGACGTGAGGAAAATTTCCAACCGATTTCTCATACACAAACAGCAGTTGACTGGCGTTGCCTGGTGAAACGTTGTTGTGATACCTCGTGTAAGGAGGAGAAATGCGTACCATAACGATTCCGACTTTGATAAAGGTCGGATTGTAGCCTATCGCGATTGCGGTTTATCGTATCGCGACATTGCTGCTCGTGTTGGTCGAGATCCAATGACTGTTAGCAGAATATGGAATCGGTGGTTTCAGGAGGGTAATACGGAACGCCGTGCTGGATCCCAACGGCCTCGTATCACTAGCAGTCGAGATGACAGGCATCTTATCCGCATGGCTGTAACGGATCGTGCAGCCACGTCTCGATCCCTGAGTCAGCAGATGGGGGTCGTTTGCAAGACAACAACCATCTGCACGAACAGTTCGACGACGTTAGCAGCAGCATGGACTATCAGCTCGGAGACCATGCCTGCGGTTACCCTTGCCGCTGCATCACAGACAGGAGCACCTGCGATGGTGTACTCAACGACGAACCTGGGTGCACGAATGTCAAAACGTCATTTTTTCGGATGAACCCAGGTTCTGTTTACAGCATCATGATGGTCGCATCCCTGTTTGGCGACATTGCGGTGAACGCACATTAGAAGCGTGTATTCGTCGCCATACTGGCGTATCACCCGGCGTGATGGTATGGCGTGCCATTGGTTACACGTGTCGGTCACCTCTTGTTCGCATTGTCGGCATTTTGAACAGGGGACGTTACATTTCAGATGTGTTACGACCCGTGGCTCTACCCTTCATTCGATCCCTGCGAAACCCTACATTTCAGTAGGATAATGCACGACCGCATGTTGCAGGTCCTGTACGGGCCTTCCTGGATACAGAAAATGTTCGACTGCTGCCCTGGCCAACACATTCTCCTGATCTCTCACCAACTGAAAACGTCTGGTCAATGGTGGCCGAGCAACTCGCTCGTCACAATACGCCAGTCACTACTCTTGGTGAACTGTGGTATCGTGTTGAAGCTGCATGGGCAGCTGTACCTGTACACGCCATCCAAGCTCTGTTTGACTCAATGACTTGGCGTATCAAGGCCGTTATTATGGCCAGAGTTGGTTGTTCTGGGTACTGAGTTCTCAGGATCTATGTACCCAAATTGCGTGAAAATGTAATCACATGTCAGTTCTAGTATAATATATTTGTCCAATGCATACCTGTTTATCATCTGCATTTCTTCTTGGTGTAGCAATTTTAATGGCCAGTAGTGTAGTTGTCTGTCAGCTAGGCGAGCGCGTTCGTCGCGACAAAGTATTTTCATATATCAGTTTCTCGATGACGGTGTCGATTTGGCATACTAAATGCAATAGATTAGCCGAAATAATTTCATGCTACTAAGTATTCGAAGAATTTTCGAATCGTTTGGTGTTTGTCTTCGAAGTGTCAGATTCTTGAAGAGACGTAGTATAGACTGCACCCTAACCGCAAGGGTGTCATTTTTCTTCAAGATGGTGACAACATGCTATTTCTCTGAGAATTTCGCTGATTGGTACGCTTGCAGTTGCGGAACTGTCAATGGGTGCTCGTCAGTTTGACACACAAGCGCTTTCAGTATTTTCAAATTTTCTTTCCTCGGCGGATTCATGCATTACATAGATTCGATCAATTACTTATGATACACGAACTGGAAACGGCAAAGAGTGTTCTCGGAAGTTCAATGATTGTTAACGTATCTTAGACTATTTCGTCAACTCTCACATCTGGTTTTTTGTAACGGATAACCTAAACACCAGTTTGACGCAACACGTTAATACATTCTATTTATTACGCATGATAGATCAACCCAAAAGATTTTATCATTTTCAGTAAAAGAATACCTGTTTCATTTTTCCTTCGCTCACGCCTGCGTCGTACCTGCTAATAACCATGCCAGTTTATTAACATTACATCCTGCATTGCGAGCAGATTAAGTAGCCATTTCTCTCATTGCAATCTGTAAACAGATCTGAACCTTTCTCACAACATAAACCGCTGTGACAATTTCGTTTCTGTCAATTTACTTAAGTGTAACCATTCTTGTTTACATGCGCAATAATGTGAAGTGCAGTGTTTGTCTAACCTCGATCGGTGTCTTCTTGATCATGTAGATCGAAACTGATTTAAATCGTAAAACTCTTTTGTTTATTTACCAGTTTCTCCACGTGTGAATGATGATGATGATGATGATGATGGTTTGTGGGACGCTTAACATCGTGGTCATCAGCGCCCGTAAAAGTTTCAAATCTTTCCATTTCCCGAATGATGATGAGATGATGAGGACAGCACAAACACCCAGTCCCGGGGCGGAGAAAATCACCGACCCGGCCGGGAATCGAATCAGGGACCCCGTGATCTGTGTGGAAAATACAATTCGGGATGCTTCAACTTCTTTGTCTCGCAGATTCAGTTTCATAAAGTTTTCCTCGCATTACTTGACGTAAAATCAGTGTCGAAAAATATGGATTATTAGAGCACTAATTAGAAATTTAACATTTAATTAGTGTTCTGTTCCATTGTCTTTAATCATTTCGGCAAAACCATCCTCATTGCATCCTAGCATTTCTTATTTTTAATTTATGATAAGAGACTTTTCACAGTACGTTTTTTCCTGTGTACCGGACATTAATTTTGTGAAAATAAGTGTAATATGCTGGAGTCGGCTTTCACTCATTCTTGTAACTGCAGTTAGCTCGAAATTTCCATTTTCTGCGTGAAGTTTCAAGTTCATCTTTCAGTGTAAATAATTACTGAGAGAATCCCGCCTTGTTTTCTGCATTCAGCAAATGAGTTTACTTACGACTACAGATAAAAGACATAACGTTCACATGGCCGGCCGGGGTGGACGAGCGGTTCTAGGCGCTACAGTCTGGAACCGCGCGACCGCTACGGTCGCAGGTTCGAATCCTGCCTCGGGCATGGATGTATGTGATGTCCTTAGGTTAGTTAGGTTTAAGTAGTTCTAAGTCTAGGGGACTGATGACCTCAGATGTTAAGTCCCATAGTGCTCAGAGCCATTTGAACCATTTTTGAACATAACGTTCACATCATTCGCTGCTACCTTGATAGTGGTGTGTAGGAATACAACCTACATCGAGTGTTGGAGTTTTGTTTTGTTATTCTGCTAAAAATTCATGGAGCGACAGGATGCTTAATTTGTGAGTTGGGCATAACTCCCTCCAAATTTGTGCGCTACGAGAAATTTTTGGGCGAATTGTGAGTGGGAATTTCTCTGAACGAATTTAAATTGTGAACACAGATTGGCAGCTGCATCCATTTCTGATGGTTTCTCTCTTCCCACATTCTTTTATTTTCGCGGTGAACGTGTATTCGACTTCACATTCGACACTCCCACTCAATACACCAACTCCCACCGGTATTAGTCCAGTAAAATTACAGCGAAAAACAGGCTCTTAAATGTGCAGACTAATTTTAGGGCCGAGTTTCTTTATTTTACAAAAACAATGAAAGAAAAAAATTTTTTGATAAGAATCAGTTTATTATTTCTTAAAATATTCGCCTTTAAAATTTGTACACTTTTGCATACGTTGGAACCACTTCTGGAAACATTTTTCCACTCTTCATGTTGCTGTCTCAAAAACATTGGAAGTATTCGATAGGTCCTTGATGTGATAAAAGTCGTTGTCGTCGTATCTTTTAAAACTTCTTGCCAGATTAAAACTGTGTGGTTAGCCGGGACTCGTACCTGGGACTTTTGTCTTTCGCTGGCAGGTGCTTCATTATCTTGCATATTTTGTTTGATGTAAGGAAACAAAAAGAAGTCGTCCTGTATTTAACCAGCCGAATACTGGCAATGAGATATTAATTCGATATTTTTGGGCGTCAGATAATTAATGCTTAACGTACTCGTAACGGCGTATTTATCGCAGTAAAGAATTCGACAATATCTCGCGATGTGAAGTTGAGCATCAATAGTGGATCAAAAATGGTAACCGAAAGCTTTTCTAGACTACTAGCGTCAGGAGATGTAGTGGTAGAGACGTTCAGAGAGAATTTGTACAATTTCGTGAGTAAGTATCCTGATCGTGCCTGTTGTTATAGGGTGTGACCCAACCTTGCCAAGTGTAGATTAGGAGAGTCTCGCTATCAAAACTGGTGCTAGAGACAGGGATTCGGGCGACACTATTCTGAATGTCTTGCCCAAAAATTACTTCGATAATTAGAGAAACAACTCGAGAAGGTAACATCTTTGACCCCATAGCAACAACCAGACATGAACTTCCTGAATCATTTAACTCAGAGTAAGGTATCAGTGATCATAAGGCTGTAACAGCATGTACAACAAGGAATATAAGAAAGGTAGGAGAATATTTTTTCTTAGCAAGAATGACAGGGCACGAATTTCAGAGCATCTGAATAATCAATATTAATTATTCAGTGCTGGGGACGAATATGTGGAGCACAGATGGAAAAAGTTCAAAAGCATCTTTCAATATTCCTTAGACAAGTATGTTTCGAGCAAGATCTTTAGGGATGGGAAAGAACGATGATGATTTAATAGCCGTGTTAGAAAACTGTTACTTAGACAAGGAGAGCTTCATCACAGATTGAAGAGAAGTCGAAACCTAACTGACATACAAAAGCTAAGCGAAGCCAAAATGAGCGTAAGGAGACCAATGAGAGAAGCGTTAAATGACTTTGAACATAAGATTGTGCCAAGCAATCTGAGTAAAAACTCTAAGAAATTTTGGTCTTACGTGAAAATTCGAGAAATTGGAGCTACTACAGAGGATTAGCGAGAATCATTCTTCGTACGCACCATTCGCAAGTGGAACGGGACTGGGGGATCAGCCAGAACACCTTCCGCCAGATATCTGACACCTGGCATTACTTTCGTAGCGTCATCAGTGACTTTTGACAAACAAATTGTTGTATACGATTCAGGATCCACTAAACCAATCGTCACGACAGACTCAGTCCAAGTAAATAGACAAGTGATCATTTTCATAGAAGTACTTCGCGAAGGATCCACTTCTGTTGGTTTACGCTCATCTTGCAGTGCCCTAACAGTTTGCTGCTGCTTGGTTTCCAGCTCTATAAAAGTTGTATCTCACCTTTAGACGTTGTATACGGCTTTTGCATTTCCTCAGCATATCTTTGCATCATATTACTGGAGCGCGTATTTGAGCTTTGGTCAATTTGTGCGGAATCCATCGCGATCTTTCTGGTTCATCGCTGACGGAAGCACAACCACGATGAAGTCTCCAAAACCATTGTAAACAATATTTTCTACACATTTCTAAATACATACTCCGAAAGCCTTCATATGATGCATGACGAAAGGTCCTCTACTAGTAGTAGTAGTAGTAATTTCCTTTTCTGTTTCGCTCGCAAATAGAGCGAGGGGAAAACCAATTGTCCACAAGCCTCTGTACGAACCCTAATTTCTCCTATCTTGTTTTAATGCTCCTTACAAGAAATGTGCTTTGGTGGGCAGTAGATTCGTTTTGCAGTCAGCCGCAAATGCTGGTTCTCTAATTTTTCTCAACAGCATTTCGTGAAAAAAAAGTCGTCTTCCCTCCAGGAATTCTCGCCTGAGTTGCCGAAGCATCTCCGAAATACTTGCGTGTTGATCGAACCTACCGATAACAAACCTAGCGACACGTCTCTGAATTGCCTCGATATCTTCATTTAATCCGACCTCGTGGGGATTCCAAACACTCGAGAAGTACTCAAGAAGAGGTCGCACTAGTGCTCTATATGCGTTCTCCTTCATACATCTACATCTACATACATACTCCTTAAGTCACCATACGGTGCCTGGCGTAGGGTACCCTCTACGACAACTAGTCGTTTCCTTTTCCGTTCCATTCGTAGATAGAGCGAGGAAAAAACGACTGTCTATATGCCTCCGTATAAGCGATAATTTCTCGTATCTTCGTGGTCCCTACGCAAAATGTACGTTGTCCGCAGTAGGATCGTTCTGCAGCCAGCTTCAGATGCCGGTTTTCTAAACTTTCTCAGTAGTGTTCTTCGAAACGAATGTCTTCTTCCCTCCAGGGACTCGCATTTGAGTTGCCAAACCATGCCCGTAACACTTACACGCTGATCGAACCTACCGGCAACAAATCTAGCAGCACGCCTCTGAGTTGCTTCGATGTCTTGTTTCAATCCGATCTGGTGCGGATCCAAACGATTCGTGCAGTACTCAAGAATAGGTCACACTAGGGTCCTATATGCGGTCTCCATTTCAAATGAAGCACACTTTTCAAAAATTCTCCCAGTAAACGAAGTCGAACATTCGTCTTTCCTACCACAGTCTTCACATGCTCGTTCACATCGCTTCACAACATTACGCCCAGGTATTTAAACGACGGGACTGTGTCAAGCAGGACACTATTAATGCTGTATCCGAACATTACGAGTTTTTTTCTCTACTCTTCTGCATTAAATAGCATTTTTCTACATTAAGAGCCATCTGGCATTCATCACGCCAACTAGAAATTTTGTCTAGGTCCTCTTGTATCACCCACAAGTCACTTATCTCAGACACCTTATTGTACAACATAGCATCACCCTGTCCGCCAGATCATTAATGTATACAGAAAATAGTTGAGTAGTGTCGCACTCTGACGCACTCTCGATGTTACCACATCTCCGATGAACACTCGCCGTCGAGGAAAACATACAGAGTTCTAATAGTTAACAAGTCTTCGAGCCAGTCAGATATCTGGGAGCCTATTCCGTATGCACGTACCTTCGTTAATAGTCTGCGGTGGGTACCGTGTCGAACGCTTTTCGTAAATCTAGAAATATGGAATCTGCCTTTTGCTCTTTATCCATAGTTCGCGGTATATCATGTGAGAAAAGAGCCAGCTAGGTTTCGCACGAGCGATGCTTTCTAAAACTGTGCTGATCCATGGACATGAGCTTTTCGGACTCTAGGAAATTTATTATATTCGAACACAGAATATGGTCTAGAATTCTGCAGCAAACCGATATTAAGGATATTGGTTTCTAATTGAGGGGGCCGTTCTCTTACGCCTGTCATATGCAGGAGTCACGTGCGCTTTTTTCCAGTCACTTATAGATGAGGTACACTTTCCTAGAATTCTCGCAATAAATCAAAGCCTCCCCTACCACCGTTGTTAATGCTTGTACCACTACATATCGCTCTGCAACGCTACGCCTGATATTTAATCTGGGTGACTGTGCCAAGCAACACACCTCTTATACTATATTCGAACGGTACAGAACCGTTTATCCAACTCATCTGCATTAATTTAGATTTTTCTACATTTAGAGGAAGCAACCATTCATTATGCCAAATATAAATGTTTTTTGAGTCATCGTGTATCCTACAGTCAATCAACACCGTCACTTTCTCGTTCACTACGGCTTCATCAGCTAACAGTCGCAAATTGCTGCTCACCCTATCCGTCAGACCATTTATGCATGTAGAGAACAAGAGCAGTCCTGTCACACTTCTCTGGGGCAATCCTGACGATATCCTTGTGTCCTATGAACACTCGCCGTCGAGGACAACATACAGGTTTCTATTACTTAAGAAGTCTTCGAGGCCCTGAAGGTGGCTGATTACCCAAAGCCGAACCAAATGGTTAGAGGCATTATTACTGAGGAGACGAGATACTGGCAGAAGTAAAGCTGTGAGGACCGGGCGTGAGTCGTGCTTCGGTAGCTCAGATGGTAGAGCACTTGCCCGCGAAAGGCAAAGGTCCCGAGTTCGAGTCTCGGTCGGGCACACAGTTTTAATCTGCCAGGAAGTTTCATTATTACTGAGTTACATCTTCACGCAAATCGTTAAAACTCATCCAATGCAAACTTTCGCATGAAGTTTCCAACCCTCCACTACCCTGTTTCTTTTAACGCTCATTGTAACGGATCTACTCCTATAGTTTCTGAGCTGCCATTGTTTTTAGTTGTAGCAAACTACAAATTTTAAGACAATACTAATGTCACTACTCACTAGCGCCATGCAGGGTGCGTTCATAAAAAACATGTAAAGTCACACTCGTGTTGGTGACCAACTTTTACGAGATCAGAAAGATGTCTGATAGAGCGTGCGTCACAGCACCATCAAACGTCCGTGGAAACACGTAACTTACACGGTAATATTCCTTATTCAGGATGTCCATAAAGTCTCGCTATCGTTTCAAAAATCCAAGCGTGTGAAGTATTAAGTGTAGAGCACCGAGGTTTTTTGCAAAACGTTTAGCAGCTCTCGAAGTTCTTTCGGCTTGTGCCCCATTTGTCGCTAGAAGGACATCAAGGCGATATTCGACTTCTCCCACTGCAGCATTATCAGTTCTGATTGCTTCATTGATTCGTGGACGAACAGTAGCGAGGTCATTGACTGGTGTTACGCGCACGCACTCCACAAAAAGGATGTGTGGTGGTGAAACATCGGAAGGGCGCGTGGGCCGTGTGATGGGGCCATCACGACCTATCCTCCTCTCAAGAACTGTCATTCAGAAAATCCTGAACGCTCAGCTCCAATGGCGGGGTTGGTTGGTTGAGCCGGCCGGAGTGGCCGAGCGGTTCTAGGCGCTTCAGTATGGAACCGCGCGACCGCTACGGTCGCAGGTTCGATTCCTGCCTCGGGCATGGATGTGTGTGATGTCCTTAGGTTAGTTAGGTTTAAGTAGTTCTAAGTTCTAGGGGACTGATGACCTCAGCTGTTAAGTCCCATAGTGCTCAGAGCTATTTGAACCATTTGGTTGGTTGATTTGGGAGAGGGGACCAGACAGCGAGGTCATCGGTCCCATCAGATTAGGGAAGAATGGGGAAGGAAGTCGGCCGTGCCCTTTCAAAGAAAGCGATTTAGGAAAAACGTGGAAAACTTAAATCAGGATGGCCGGACGCGGGTTTGAACCGTCGTCCTCCCGAATGCGAGTCCAGTCTGTTAACCACTGCGCCACCTCGCTCGGGCCATGGCGGAGCATTGTGATAATGGATGATAATGGACAGCTGCAGCTCTTCGATCTGTGATAGCAGGAACTGTTCCACCATGTCCATACGAACATTCCCCGTTTCTGTTTTCTCTGCGAAGAGAAATAGGCCCATCATCCTATCCTCCATTATGCCACATCAAAAATTAAGCTTCGGACTATGACGGATGTGTTCACTTGTGTTGTGATAGTTTTCGCAGCCCCAAATCACAATGTTGTGTTGATTCACATGTGGAACGTTGCTTTATGTAAAGACAGGCATTAGGTAGTCTTGTCAGTATCTATATATGCCATCGTGGAATACGCCAATGAAAACGGCATAGGACGATCCTTTGCCCGGAATGTTTGTACCATTAGGTCTTTTTACACAAAAAGGCATAACCGCTTATTTAACACTTTATGGACAGTTGATCTCGCTTCGTGCAATCCGCGTGGTGCACGAGGAATTGACTTCTATGTGCTCAGTTCAAATGAGTTTGCAATCTGTCAACAAATGCTGGAGACACAGGGGGTCATCCACTTTGAGGAAGGACTTTGACACTGCATGTCCCTTTAAAGAGACCACCTAATTATCCTTGTTGTTGCCGGTGGTGCGTTCCCATTCTGGCGTTAGCAATTTCGCAGTACTGTTATCAAAGATTTGTATTGTGCATACGGATGATACGTGTCTCCTTCTCCTGGTCTGTCGTCATTTTGATGCACTCCATGTCAGATCTGTAACAAAGGACAAAGTAAAAAAAAATTAAAAATTGTTTAACGTTTCACAACAAATCTCGATTCTCTATCTCCAATAGTTAAATGGTAGCAGGTCTTTATGGCCACCTTGTACTTCATACGTTGTTAATACAATGATGAAGACATATCACCTGCCACAGCCGCCAAAACGCTCGAGCTTGATCGATATCATTGTAGCAATCAAAGCTGCGCTCAGCCAAACTACGGTTCGGTCGTTTTGGTGCAGTACATAAATGGCGTAGTGAATGGTAGGATTATCAGAAGTACTTTTAGCATTGGTAGGGAAAGAAACATAAATGGATGCGTGAGAGAGGAACTGGGATTCGACGGCTTCTCTTTGTTTTTTGTTTTTTTATATTTTTTTTATTTGTTTGTTTGTTTTGCACGTAATAAAACAGCATATCGTTTGCTGTCAGTCCACTGAGTATCTTATAGTCTTCCAAAATATAAATTGCATTTTATAAGTAATAAAAATGAGTTGATCGCGTAACTTATGCGCTTCTACGTAACCGAAGAAATTACTTCTGATGCAAGTACGGTTCACATGCACAAACATAAAGAATCTATATAATTTTTGTCGTTAATTGATGAAAGGTAAGAGTTTCCTGTTATTACTGATAAGTTTGAAAGTCTGTGAAAAGCACAAACATGTTTTATATAAGCTCGTCGAAGTATTGAAACAATATTTGATATGCTTTTGTTTTGCGTCTCTTTTTTGATTTTTACCCTTTTGTGTGGAAACTGCGTTTTCTAGCGCTACATGATAAATCTGTATTGTTTTTATTTCATTTTGCTGAAACATCCTTGAGTTTCACGTTACAAATCAACAATTTTCGAATAAAACCTGGATTCAACACTGACAGTTTCAGTTTTGCTGTAATTACTTTTACTTTTAAATAACAGACAGCAGGACAACTATGTAGAACAAAAATGTTTCGTAGATTAAGTGGCCCTTTGTATATCCTCACTCAGTTTGTAGACGGTTTACCGCACCCCGTTTCTAGGGAAACATAGTAAGAGATTGATCGCATACGCATACACAGCGATCGGAACGAGGTAACGCTCGATATATGCAACACACCTAAAGCCACGTAACGCGGCTACTATCTTAACTGACCAAAGCTACTAGCAAAACTATCGTAGTCTACACTTACTTATGATAGTCCACGGTAGCATCCGTTAGTATTACAGCTCTAGTAGCAAGTAATCAGAAGCGTCGCACTCGAAGACAGCTCCAGCAAAAATATTTCAAGCCGTGTATCGGATGGAGTGACAGTGCGCTGGGTCCCCCATGTCTGGCAAAAACTCGGAAGAGGTTGCTGGCCGCTCGTCGTGAATCTGTTATACCGCTCCGCACCGCGCATAGCGCGAAGTATTTGCAGCTGCGGTGCCAACGCACTCGCGGGACTCGGCATACAGCTTCTTCCCCTCCTGCAGGGCCACCACAGCGTACAGTCTCTTTTTTTTTTTTTTTTTTTTTTTTTTTGCCTTCTGCGGCATCTTGGCCTGTGCACTTTTATACACTACGCACAAATGATTGCCGTACAGAACGCTGCCTCTTTTGCGTAATTTCCCTTCGTACGAGCAGTTCACATGCCGGAGATAATAGGCATTCAAACGTCCTTTTCTGACATGCTATCCGTATTATTACGAAGTTCATCCTGCTGCCATCTGTCTCCCTGCATGTTCCATAGGCAGTCCTTCCGCAAGCCTCTTCATCTCAGAATAACTTCTGCAATATACGTCCGTTTGAATCTGGTTACTGTATTCGTTTCTTGGACTCGTTCAACATTTTTTACCCCTTACACTTAGTTCCAGTTCCAAACTGACAATTCTTTCATGCCTCAAAATGTGTTCTATGTAACGATGCCTTGTTTTAGTCAAGCTGTACCACAAATTTCTTTTTTGTCCAACTCGACTCAGCACCTCCTCATTAGTTACATGACCTACTCATCCAATCTTCAGCGTTCTTTTGTACCATCGCATTTCAAAACTGCTCACTTCTGTACCAACTCTTAGATTTAGAACTGCAATATTGTCCGTAACAATAACGTCTTCTAGTAGTGCTTCTTGATATATTCGTTCTATCTTATTTTAAATGTCTGCATTTGATTCCATTATTCATATTTTCTAGTCATTATGCTGTGGCTGTTATTTTGAAGTACAAAAGAACTGGGACTAGTAAAAAGCGATATTCGTTGTTATGTTCGTTCCCAAGATATACACCGAAAAAACATTGAGGATTCCAGGAGAAAAATAATCTGTGGATGGAAACCCATGTCCGAAATTGTGTTCTGCCAAGGCAACGGAATATCGCATTCATAGGAGACAAGGCCTATCATTGCAGTAGTCATCTCTCAACTAGCGATCGAAACAATTAGTTGTTATTACTGAATAACAAACGACGTTGCGAGACGTTCTCCCTACGATATTGATGATGAGCTCCCATACTCCGAGGAGCGTAGGGGACGATGCGGGAGACCCGCACCGTTGTACAAGGCAAGGTCCTAGTGGAGGTGGTTTGCCGTTGCCTTCCTCCGACCGTTATGGGGATGAATGTTGATGATGAAGACGACACAACAACACCCAGTTATCTCGAGGCAGGAAAAACCCTGACCCCGCCGGGAATCGAACCTGGGACCCTGTGTGAGGGCAGCGAGAACGCTACCGCAAGACCACTAGATGCGGACTCCCTACAATGAAATGATAATTAAATCAAGACCCTAAGCTGTCAACAGGCGTTGATATACTTCAACGGGCACAGTTGAAAATGTGTGCCCCGACCGGGACTCGAACCCGGGATCTCCTGCTTCTATGGCAGACGCTCTATCTATCTCAGCCACCGAGGGCACAGAGGATATTGCGACTGCAGGTATTTATCCCTTGCACGCTCCCCGTGAGACCCACTTTCCCAACTTAATGTCCATGCACTACATTCGTAGTGCCCCTGCCCATTACACTCATTAGTCGTGGCAATCTTACCGAGTCCCGTAAGAGTTCAGGCAATGCGTGTGCACACAGTACAGAAGAAGATCAATGGCCGGTTAGCCCTAACTATATGAGGATGGTATCTGTTCTTTCGAATATGTCCGAAAGAACAGATGCCACCTTCATATATGTTCTCCCTACAGTCTGTCAGCGTACAAAATCACGTTTGCTGCCGAACGGGTGGCCTAGTGGCAGGCACCAGTGCCTATAACTCCCATGCTCAGTAGCGTCGTTGGATGACGTTTCCGGACACGAGTTCCTATTCTAGATTTGTTCCTCAAGACACCCTCTATAACCCCTCGAACTTCCTCGCAACATTTCTGGAATACCATGTATATGTCCACTGTCATCAGCATGCAACTTTCGAAAATATGGGCCTTGGAGTTTCGACCAAGAAAATCTCTGCTGCGACACAAAATCTTTGAACACTCTGTGGTTTGTCTAATGCCTGATTTGCACGTAATAGTTGTTCCCCATGGCAATGTTTGTGTATTGCTGTGAAACTAATATAACTGGAAAACATAAATTATATTTTCCAGAGTGATACGCGCACCAGGATTAAATCCATGGATGCTAACAACTGTGATTAATACCCTCAAGTCGACCTTATGATGTAGACAATTCCTAACACCACGCCACATTAAATGTTTACTTGTTTCATTTTTTCTATCTTGACACAGCTAAAGAAAGACTTCCACAATGCTACAAACAATCATTAAAAACATGTACCATTTGATGATAAGCAGCTAGGCGACTTGTAACCGGTCATGCTTTAATAATAACTGAACCATCACAAATGCGACTATTTGCAGTTAATTCGAAATGTTTTGTTCAGCACCAACGCAGTGTGCCACATTCATCCATTACGAAAGTTTTATATTTTTTTTTTTAGATTCTATTCTTCCTTGCCAGTACTCGTTTCGAACATTTTGTCCATTTTCAGATGGCTGCGTCGCACTTGGTTATTGAGCGTTTACAACCCAGCTGTATCTGAAAACATGCATTTTCCATGTAGTACGAAATGTCACGTTCATTCACTTACCACCGCTGTACGCACTTTTATCAGTGGAGTTACGAATGTTCCGAAAGGGTGGGTTGCCGCCAAAATTTGGACGCTCCGAAATGCGAGACCAGCATGTAAGCGCCATGTCACAATCCATGGTTACAGAAATACCTGAAAACGTACGATTGAAGATAAGATCTCATAGGAGACAGAACTCGGTAAATCGTTCTTACTGGGCATCATCAAAGGCGAGGATACCACCCAGCATACCACAAGATAGAGCGACAGGACCGTTGTTGTTCTTCAAATGGTTCAAATGGCTCTGAGCACTATGGGACTTAACTATTGTGGTCATCAGTCCCCTAGAACTTAGAACTACTTAAACCTAACTAACCTAAGGACATCACACACATCCATGCCCGAGGCAGGATTCGAACTTGCGACCGTAGCGGTCCGCTGTTGTTCTCGACATGTGTAAACGACCTGGCGGATAACGTCTGCAGTTCTGTTAAACTGCTCGCAGACGACGCCGTTTGGATTCAGATGTTGCAGTTGGTAACTTGTTCAAAATGCAGAGAGACTTTCAGGTGATCACCACCTTATGGATAGACTGCCAGTTGACTGTGAATCGAAACAGATGTAATTTAATCAGCGTAAGCAGACGATTAGCTCTGCGGTCAGCGATCAGTTGCTGGAATCAATCACAACATTATTGTACCTACGAGGTTCTGTCTAGTCATGTAAAGTCAATGATGACATACATCTAGTCGTGGGGAAGGTATATGTCACACGTAGATTTATCGGGAGAATTGTAAGGAAGTGTAATTCACACAAGAAAGACGTCGCTTACAAAATCTTCGTTTGACCAATCCTTGAGTACTGTTCATCGGTATGGGAACCAAAACGGGTTAACGGAAGAAAAACAAAAACATTCTGTCCTCATTGGCTCAGCTGAATGCTGTGCTTCTTCCCTTGACGAAGTCACGGTCGGTTTCCTTCTACGTCGTCATTGCTCTGAATGTGTCAACGATATAGTCGTCGACGGCACGTTAAACACCAACCTACCTTTTCAGTATCGTCGTATCGTTCATGTCTCTATCACCTACGAATAACTTTTACAAAGTAACTCCTGCTGAGAAGAAAAGCTCAAGAAACAAGACCTGGTTTTCAGCGAAGGTGCACGTACCGTTATCTTCCTACGTACATCACTTCGCATTATAAACTGAAGTCCCCCGCCGTGTTTTTTCTAGTTGTATATGAAGACTAATCTGAGGAGGACTACTGCAGGCACTACATGTCCCTGTCTCTAATATGTATGCTGATTCACAAGGAAGGTTGGTGCATATAATTTATTACAGCTAAGCCAGACAAGTAGTCCGGCCGTAGATATTCTGTGCTACCCGTGCCAACCGGTAATTATAATAATTACTTTCATCGTAAGATGCACACTCCCTTGGCGGATATTTTCCCACTGCCTTGGTTTTTTTGACGTCGTCAATGCCGTGGAAACCGAATATTAACAGCTATCTAAGAATGATTTATTCAATGGCACTACGTGTCCCTGTTTGATGCTGAACGTTTACATCTTTATCATCTTGCACTCTAAAACACGGAATAACTGTCAGAATCGGCGGCCTTCCTAATTTCAGTTACCTTTTAACAATACACGTTACGATATACTCGTACGCTGCTAAGAACAAAATGAAATTGGGTATATTTCTGGTCTCCGGAGGACCTGGTACCCACCCCTCGATTGAGAGGTTAAAACGTTTTGACACTTTTTGACCAAAGACAATGTCATATCGCTGAAAATCGTTCAGCGAGATTTTCGTAGCCTAATAAAGAAATTGTTTTCACGGCGACGGTGGTTTCCACCAAGAGCGGCGTAAACATCACTTGTCGCTTGTTTTGGCGGCGCTAGTTTCTGGGCCCCGTGGGGTAGCCGCGAGGTCTAGGTCGCCTTGCCACGGTTCCCGCTGCTTCCCCCGTCGGAGGTTCGAGTCCTCCCTCGGGCATGGGTGTGTGTGTATGTATGTGTATGTGTGTGCCCCAAGTTAGTAGTATGTAAGCCTAGGGACCGATGGCCTCAGCAGTTTGGTCTCATAGGAAATTACCACAAATTTCAAATTTTGCTAGTTTCTGTCGAAAATCAGTAATCTTTCGGGCAGCGTGCGATTTAAACGTCTGCAACGACAGCATAAAAGTACTTCAGTGTATTTTTTACGTTGGAATTTATTTTTAGTGTGTTTTATATGTGTTCTGCTGCCTTGATCCATTGAGCCACCCTCCAATACATGACATATTCAATCGCACACACACTTACACCGATGACTTGAATTCCAATAAAATCATAGAATGAATTAGGTTGTAAACTTGTAGCTGTCGAGGGAATTTCTCGTCACGTCTCTTAAAGAGCTATACTACTGAATGTTTCTCACATATTTATGCTACTCTGTCGCAAAAGGTCATAGTTACATTGAAAACAAAGACAAAATTGATGCCTGTATCTCGGAGGTTAATGTAGCTGCGAATGCGCGATGCTGTTTGTCTTATGATCCCCTGGCCTAAACGAAAAGAGATTGAGAATACTTTTAACGAGTCAACTGTTATGTCACGTGAGAAACCTAAGGTTATCACCTTCTGTGCTCCACGGACTGCGTTTCCGCAGCTGATGTTCCACTTTCTTCCTTGAACCCCAACATCCAGATCTCGCTTTCATACCGTAATAAAAGCAGAACCACAGTGTTGCCGAACGTAAATTTACCATTCGTTTATGTCAAAGCGTTAATTGAGTAATCCCACAATAACTGTTAAACCTCTTTCATTTATACGCTGAATCATTGTTATTCTTTAGATATATGCAGACTCTAAGGAATAAAATGTGAACACATGTTCAAGGATGATATCATTATGAACAATGTATGATCTGAAACTTCCTGGCAGATTAAAACTGTGTGCCCGGCCGAGACTCGAACTCGGGACCTTTGCCTTCCGCGGGCAAGTGCTCTACCATCTGAGCTACCGAAGCACGACTCACGCCCGGTACTCACAGCTTTACTTCTGCCAGTACCTCGTCTCCTACCTTCCAAACTTTACAGAAGCTCTCCTGCGAACCTTGCAGAACTAGCACTCCTGAAAGAAAGGATATTGCGGAGACATGGCTTAGCCACAGCCTGGGGGATGTTTCCAGAATGAGATTTTCACTCTGCAGCGGAGTGTGCGCTGATATGAAACTTCCTGGCAGATTAAAACTGTGTGCCCGGCCGAGACTCGAACTCGGGACCTTTCATATCAGCGCACACTCCGCTGCAGAGTGAAAATCTCATTCTGGAAACATCCCCCAGGCTGTGGCTAAGCCATGTCTCCGCAATATCCTTTCTTTCAGGAGTGCTAGTTCTGCAAGGTTCGCATGAGAGCTTCTGTAAAGTTTGGAAGGTAGGAGACGAGGTACTGGCAGAAGTAAAGCTGTGAGTACCGGGCGTGAGTCGTGCTTCGGTAGCTCAGATGGTAGAGCACTTGCCCGCGGAAGGCAAAGGTCCCGAGTTCGAGTCTCGGCCGGGCACACAGTTTTAATCTGCCAGGAAGTTTCATATCAGCACACACTCCGCTGCAGAGTGAAAATCTCATTCTGGAATGTATGATCTCACTGTTGATTTTGCTTTGAAGTCATAATTCCTGCCTTGTTACTAAGATTCATAACTTTTATACATTATGTCAAATATTAGATCTTATTTATGAATTCAATGTGGTGACATTTAAGAGCGTTTTACACCAGACGCGTTTCAATTTTGTTCATAAAATATCAAGAGTGGTCATTGATGCTTGTCGCTTTTCTTTTACAGTAAACGCCAACGATCACTGATGATGCTTTGTAAATCAAATTGAAACGCGTCTGGTGTAAAACACTCTTAAATCGTAGCGCATATAAGACATAAAAAATATTAAACGATAATAATAGCTACTTTAGAAGATGGCCATGCAAACAAAGATATCATGTTCAAAACAATTTTATTCTCTAGAAGACGAAAGTTGAAGCCTTCAGTTTCTGTAAGATAGTTTGAAAGTCTTTGACAAAAAGTGATTCGTTCAGGTCAGTGACTTCTGGTTTTCTTCCCATGTTCTCATTACTTTATGTTGATGCGGTATTCAGTCCGAAGTCTGACTCGATACAGTTCCTCAAGCTACTTTATCCTGTGCAAGTCTCTTCATCTCTAAACAACTACTGCAGCTTCTACCCCTTTCAACCCCCATATTGAAGTCGCCTCTTTGTCTGTACACTGGTTAAAGAGCGTGTCACATTGTTATTAATCCCATTCTTCTTGCCAGGATGGCGTACTGCATCCACTAGCTTGTGTGGTAGCGCGCTCTACTCAGGAAAATCAGTTTTGTTGATTTCCAAAGCATCTATCCTGGCGCATTCCAGTCAACAGTTGTCGCCTCAGTTTACATGACTGATCTCAAGAATAGCTAGGCCCATACCAGAACTTTTAACACTCGACTTATGAAACTGCTGAGTGGTATTGGCGTTAGCTTAGTCCTCCTGTAGGTCGTAAAATTCTCGTTTGGTTGCTCTAAAATTCGGCTGGGCTGTGAGTTTATCGGGACGGATACTGTGTGAATCAACAGCTTGCTGACCTCTTTGAGGGGTCGCCATTTACCACAGCACCGCCTGCGCGGTCACTGGTTCCATGTATCAGCAAGGAGCCAAACGGCGTAACGGCGAACGTACTGGAATCACACCCGAGAATGTCGGACTTTAAACACAAGTGCGGTCATAGAGATTTGAGGTTTCCTTGGTTTCTCGCAGGACGTTACCCTGGATGGAGAGTTATCTTACAGGCACAAAAGTAATTAGTGTACCCCGTGGATGCCGTAAAGTTGCACATTAATGACTTAGCGGACAGTACTAGATGAAATCTCGCACTTTTCAAAAATGACACAATTTTTTATGAGGTAAAATTTGCAGTTATATCCAGTGTAAGTAGGCTGTTCAGGTTTTTATGTTGGTAACGCCACGTAGCGCTCTGTATGAAAATCATTGACTGTGCTGTGTGCAGTCTGTGGTTGGTTGGCATTGTTGTAATATTCGCTATTGTAGTGTTGGGCAGCTGTATGCGAACAGCGCGTAGCGTTGCGCAGTGGGAGGTGAGCCGCCAGCAGTGGTGGATGTGGGGAGAGAGATGGCGGAGTTTTGAGAGCGGATGATCTGGACGTGTGTCCTCAGAGACAGTAAATTTATAAGACTGGATGTCATGAACTGATTATATATATATATATATATGACTTTTGAACACTATTAAGGTAAACACATTCTTTGTTCTCTATCAAAATCTTTCATTTGCTAACTATACCTATCAGTAGTTAGTGACTTCAGTAGTTAGAATCTTTTATTTAGCTGGCAGTATTGGCGCTCGCTGTATTGCAGTAGTTCGAGTAACGAAGATTTTTGTGAGGTAAGTGATTCATGAAAGGTATAGGTTGTTGTTAGTCAGGGCCATTCTTTTGTAGGGATTGTTGAAAGTCAGATTGCGTTGTGCTAAAAGAGAGAAATGTCTGTACACGTTCAGTTTTGCTCAGCTGTTTGAAAATCAAATAACGTAAGGGGTTTATCAGCACAATCATTCATAAATTTTTCTAAGGGGGCGTTTCACCAGTTGCCTCTCTACAAAATATAATCCTGATGAAAATATTGGTAATTCGTTGTGAATGTACTGTAGTGCAAAGCTGGGCCCAGAGTGTGGTATTCTTTGAATGTAGGATGAATGAGATTCATGTAGTACTGTAACAGTGTGTAGCTATGTGAGGTCCAACCACCACATGGACTCCGTTATGGGTAAACAAATGTAGGATACGATTCGATTTCACCATACTGGGAAATTACAGTTTGTCAGCCAGATAGTCGCATGCAAAACACTTGTTCGTTCCTTACGTGGATGCCTAAAACAATAAAAAGTACTCTCTACCACGAACTTCACAGTGATTTATAGAACAGAGATGAGTATAGATGTGGATATAATAGATACCCAGTGACTGGTGTCGAAAAAAGAATGAGCAGAGCAGCGATAACTTTTTATACATTATAAAATAGCTTCTTTACAGGAATGTATGAACAAAATATTATTGTACATTAAGGGTAAACCGAAAGAGATCGCGCTCTTGTAAACAGACTGGCCTTATATTCGATGGAATGGAGGCTGTAATCTGCAACTCGAAATCCTGTATTAGGTTTTTCTGGTTTTTCCCTGAATTAATTCGTGTAATTGCCGGGGTGGGTCCGAGGCCACGACCGACTACCTGTCCCATCCTTGTCAAACTAGACCTGTAGGTACGTTAATGCCCATACAGAGCGTTAATCACTCAAAACTTGCACCGCTTTTATTTCGTGAAAGTTTCAAGATATCGAAATGAGGTTTCTGGCAAAAGAGGAAGGGTACCACGTAACTTAGCGCTTACGTCAGCCGAAACGTTGAATCGTGAATTTTGTGTGCGTCTCTCTCTCTCTCTATTTATCTATCTATCTATCTAATATTCAGCTGCACCCCTAACGATGTCGATGGACTGGGAGTGTGTTTGAAGGTAACTTTTGTACGTCGTTCTTGAGCAACTCGAAAATTACGGCCTGTAGCAAATAAAAAATTATTTCTAATTTCTTACAAGGAAAGTCCTGTTCGTTTCTTTTCTTTAGAGCTGATCGCTTATAGTACTTCTTAACGTTGACTTTAAAATTTCTCGTAAGATAAACGTGCGATAATGCAAACGCTAGTCCACTGGAATATCCTATGACGATGGGGCTGTAATGCGAAGCTCGACCATTGACTCAAACCTACCGACTGTTTACCAGTTACCACAAAATCAGTATAGGAGTTGTTTTCCCGTTTTGAATCGTTAATACTACGAAATGTCCACCATCCTTCAAAGAGTTATTCGCACATGAATAAAAATACTACTAAACGTGGGGGGCTGCTATGTTTTTGTTGAAAAGACGCAGCCTATATCATCCCCAACCTTTGACCGGTCTGAATTTGTCCTTCATCTCTAACGACCTCGTCATAGAGGGGAAGTTAACCCATCCCATTCTTTGCGTCTGTCAGCAGAGTCCCGTCTGCCGCTTGGTGAATTCGTCGCTTCGTAAAAGGGCAGAGGCGCTGCGCTAGTTTTTGTTCTTCCTGTCGCCACTCTGAGATCACCAGTGACTATATTTAACAGCGTTGTTTGCATTTTTCAGACATACTTTTCTCGGGCGTTAAAAGGCCGCGAATGAAAATGCTTGCCAGATTACTCATTTCCTTGTCAAACTCGTGTGACAGCTGTGTAGATAAAAAGACGTAAGAAGTGCGCTTTTCGCGAGATAATCGCTGGGTGGCCTCTTAGGCAGCGAGTCAAGTGGACTTTGCTTCAGAAATGTGGAACTGAATAGAGCTTCAAGAGATGCAAACGATTTTATGACTTGCCAGGGTATCTGCTTTTGTGTTACGGAACGTACAGAAAATGCCTGGAAGGAAAGGAGATGTTTGAGCAAACGATTACGGTTGTGTTTAAGAGCAGTTGCAACCATAATTTCGTACAAAGGAAATTCCCTCACAACCTTACCTAAAGTCTGGAATATGATAATTAAAGACAACATTAATAGTTTTCTGGGGTAACTCACCACTTAGACGTAAAGTATTGATTGCACAAAAGAGGGCATTGAGAATAATTAATGGTGTTCACCCAAGGACGTCATGTAGGCACCTTTTCAAGGAGTTAGGTATTTTAACTGCACCATCAGATTACATATACTCGCTAATGAAATACGTTACAAATAATCCATCTCAATCCGCGAAGAACACTAGAGGGAAAAATAACCTTTCCTATCCGTTACTGAAGCTGTCAGTTGCTCAAAAAGGAGTACATTATTCAGCAAAAAAAATATTTGATCATTTGCCCAACAACATAAAGTGTCTGGAAGGTAGCAGATCAACTTTTAAATCTAGCTTAAAATCATTTCTTTTGGACAACTCCTTTTACTGCATGGAAAAGTTTCTGTTTCAGAAATGGTAAAGAAAAAAAAATGCACCTCTAAATGTAGCTGCATGCGTAGAACTAAAAACTTCAGTTATATTAATTAAGCACTATTCATGTGTGCATATATATCTTGTAATCTGACTTGTTCCACATCATATCGATAAAATAATCGGGAAAATGATCTACGGAACATGACATAACTAAATTAAACTAAACTAAAAACTAAAGCGTTGCTGTTATATTCATTACGAAAGTGAGACTCCCCGATTTCAGATCTATGTTGGCGGCGGAAACGTTCAGTGAAATAATTTCGCAATTGATTTAAGAATTCGGATAGGTAAGATATTAACTTTTTGACGAACAATTTACAGAACTAGTAGTTTCTCTGCATATCGGACGTACCCGCTCAGTAAGAGCGTCACTGATAGAACATATTAAGTTTAAGCTCTGGAGACAAGTAATTTTTCGCACAGTGCTGTATGGATGTGAGGTCTGGTCCATGACAGCAGACGCCCACCTGAAAAAGTTGCAGTCGCTGCGAAGCAATAGCCTAAACACTGCAGCCCCGGACTCCACGACGATCCACACCAAACAGCCACATCAGATGAGCCAACAATCTGTGACAACAAAAACAAAAAGTCAGAAAGCCTCTGTAAAGCGTTATCAAATCATTTCATCAGTTGCATTCACAGTACTCCTCCGTCACTTCAGATAAAGGGATCCTTCTCCACGCTAACCACACAGCAAACGATGTAGCCCAGTACAGAATGGAGTCACACACATGTGCTCTCACCCAGACACTGTATTTATATCGTCACCTTCAAAAGTCGTCAATGTGATCTACAGTCGATGGACATTGCCATGCAGTGCTTCCGTGACTTGAAATAAGCTTTCGAGGAACAGACGATGACGCCAACTAACCAATATGCCTCTCAGCTGGCTATCAAACTTGACTGATTGTATGTTCCAATTTTCTGTTTAGTTGCCCCTGAGTGTTAGAAACGCGTATGCAAGGAGAATAGACTCTAACACTACATTATATGCGAAAAGGTAGAAAAAATATTTTAGTTTATATAGCTGTATGCGTTTCGGAGAATATCTGTAGCAGATAATAAGTAGGTGAATCAATAAGAACCCCTTGCTTGCAGTAGAAAAATGGTGTGACATAAAGTTACATTCGCGGCGACGATGACAACACACAATCTAAAGGTCGTCACCATCTCCTCACCACTGTCGTACTGCCCTAGTGTCATTCATGTCGATAAATACGTCCGTCACTCTGACTACAGATGAAATAAATTACGTAGGTATTAATAGATTTTAATAATGTCACTACATCAATAAAATATTTTTCATGATTAGTGTGTCTTACATTATGTAATCTATAATATGAGGAGTAGCAAACACAAAAAGAGTTATGCAGGTTTCGCAACGTTAGCAATAGATTTAAAGGAGTCAAAATGATGCAAACTTTTTCAAAACGAATACTATTGTCGAAACTTCTTTCATGACAGTTATTATGTGGCGGTGCTGAAAAGTAATTCCTCCGAATCCCGTAAACCTTTCTAAATGAAACAAATGTTATTAACATCCTTCATCTTTATTCTTAATGTATACATATCTATTCCTCTATCTAGTTACCCTGGTGACGAACATATTTCTCCTAACGAGAGACGACTTTGTTGGTACCGTGCCGGCCGGAATGGCCGAGCGGTTCTAGGCGCTTCAGTCTGGAACCGCGCGACCGCTGCGGTCGCAGTTTCGAATCCTGCCTCGGGCATGGATGTGTGTGATGTCCTTAGGTTAGTTAGGTTTAAGTAGTTCTAAGCTCTAGGGGACTGATGACCTCCTATGTTAAGTCCCATAGTGCTCAGAGCCATTTGAACCATTTTTTGATACCGTCACTGTAGAATGTTTGACTTTATTGACAGAGCCACAACCTCACCTCAGCTTGCACCGTTTCCTCACTATCAAAGTGAAGTCCTCGAAATCGTTCTGTAAGTTTTGGAAACAGATGAAAATCGAATGGGGCGAAGTCGGGACTGTATGGAGGATGATCGATGTGAATGAACTCATGGCGTCGGATTGTTGCAGATGTCGCAGTCCTCGTGTGTGTGGTGTGGCATTGTCATGCTGAAGGAGAGGATGCTCCATATTTGTACGAAGACTTCGAACTCAAAACTCGGTAACAGCATGCTGTTTCTACGCGGTGACGAAGTACGTTACACACCGCCGTGTTACACGCTATAATTCGGTGCCCTCTAGCGCCAGAGGCTGCAAATATGTAGAATGTTAATAAAGTTTGTTTTATTCGATAAGCTTAAGAGTTTTTACATGAAAAATTCGGAGGCATTACTTTTCTGCACGCCCTACTAATTCATTAAATGGAGGATGTTAATTTTAATTTTAATAATGAACAGCCTCAGTTTCACCGTTTACCTAGAATTTACCTAGTTTTCAGTCGGGATAACCCAACCTTCTTCAGAATAACAGTATCTATCGTTTGTCAATAGTGGACATCGTCAAGCTAAAACTACAAATCCATGAAATTATCGTCAGACTGTAAAACTTATCTGGCACTGCCTCGGCCCCACTTCGCGACCGCGATGCGGCAGCCACGAGTGCTGTACTGGAACTCAGTTAGATACTGTTATTCTGAAGAAGGTTGGGCTATCCCGACTGAAAACTAGGTAAATCCTAGGTAAACGGTGCAACTGAGGCTGTTCATTATTAAAATTAAAACTAATATTTACACAGATGCTGACAGGACCGCGAAATGTTGAAGATATTAAAGGGAGGTGGGTTATTAATTTTTCTGTCTGCGTATCCAGTTTCTCTCTCTCTCTTTCTTCTTTTTTTTCTATCACTCTGCTCTTGAACATGGATTTGTAAAATTTTTGTCCCCGAAGAATGAGTACAGGTCCTCTGGACTGATCTTCAGATGTGGAGGCGAAACCTGCTAGACGCTTGGCGCTGTTTTGGAGGAATAGGCTGTGTAACGAAACTTGGTTTCACCCTCTTCATTCTACTATCATCACACGACGTCATAAAATACAGATGCTTCCCCTTCATTCTACCATCTTTACACGGTGTCACACTATACACACGTCTATGTCAGTGGCCTACACTCAACACACGTGAGAAACAACTCCTATACAACGAGTAGGAAGTGGAAATTGAGTGCGCAGAAACAAAATACTTTCCGATTCGGCGGCTGAGCCCAATCAAGATCTCGTAGCCAACAGTGCCGTACAACGATTTCGTTGTTTTTACGTGCAAGATTTTGAAAGAAAAACCTGACTCATGTTATACTTTACCTACTTGGACGATTTTATTTATTACTAATTCATTTTACTTGGCAAGATTAATTTTGGACATCTTGCAAGCGTAGGAAATTACGGATCACGTGCGATTTCTGCAGGACGGAGCTCCAGAATACGTTGTTATTTAGGTGCGTGAGATGCGTGGTGAAGAATTTCTAGGTCACTGGATTGCGCTAAGTTCAGCAACATCTCCAGCCATACTGAAATAGCCACCAAGGTGTCCGAAACATACCACACCAAACAAATGGTTATGATGTCCGAGACTGACGAGGAGTTACGCAAAATGGTAGAGGGAGGCCTTCGGAGCATAACATCAGAGATGCTCCACAAGGCGTCAATGCGGTCATGGAGATGTAAAGACCTCCGTGCAAGGCACGATGGTGCACTTACAGATTCGCTGAATACTTATTCTCCTCCTGCTCCTCTTCCTCCTCCTCCTCCTCCTCCTCCTCCTCCTCCTTCTCCTTCTCCTTCCACTTTGCCCGTTTCCACCTTCCTGGATCAGGTATTGCAACATGGACCGCCGTTGTTCTCTGTCTCTCCGCCATCCCTCTCCTTCTTTAGGTAGATCTTATGGTTTTCTTCCTCTGTTCACAGAATCCCTTACTGTATTTGGCCTTTTCTTTTTAGATCGTCCTCGTCGTCTCTTCCCAGTTAACTTTTCTGAAAATACTTCTTTACAATTCTCATTACTTGTTGTCTACATTGCGCTTTGTTGTTTCTTTCTGTTCCTGAAGATTCAAGATTTCCAACCGTCTTCTGGTCTCATTTCTGATCTTTCGTTTCTTGTCTTGCTTTGGTACCTCTTAAAAATTCCATCTCCCTTTGTTTGCATCCTCCTCTCTTCCCTTTTTGTTGTAGTCCATGTACCAACTGGATATAATTGTCTGAAATAAGTTGAATATACAACTCTTTTTTACATTCCACTGGGACATCCCCTTCCTGTAGAATATCGCTCTCCAAAAGCTACTGGATGTATTCCCTTCCTAATATCTTCCCATTATATATCATCGTACTACTCAAGCAGTTGAAATTTTTAATCACTTCCTAAACTTTTCAGTTGAATTGAATATTTCCACTTCCTTTCCAAGAGGTCGCCGTTCGTGCAATTGGCGACGGTATTCTCTCTGGAGGATGTTTACATATGATAAACGGGAGCTGTTGATAAGTTTTCCATTATTTCTGAGTGGCAAACAGTACAAAAGCTTATAATGTCCGACCATGTACATCTGGAGAATCCACAACCCTTTCTGTATCCCACAGAGTCCGTGCCATGAAGCGACGCCGCCATGGTTGTGGTGGAGCGTATCTAAATCAGATACTCATGGGCATACTACATCCGAGCATTACCCTGGGGAAAAAAGGCAACAATTTTTAGCGATAATCTGAGTGAAGCTGGTAAAACACACCGGCGGTTGTTACAGCACAGTCACATTTAAAGAAACTTGGAGCTGGCCGTATAAATCTGCACGCTGTGTCAGAGGCCCGGCGCACAGTGGCGGTGCTTCACGCGCCGCGGCCCTGAGTTACGCGCCTTCCGATAGCCGGGATCGGCGGCCTTCCCGCCTGTGGGGGGGAGCGCGGCGCAGCCCGCACTGCACTGCTCTGCTCCCGTTTCTTTTTGCGCCCTTACGATCTCCTTGTGCGATACGAGCACTCGGCTACTGCGCTGTTTGTCGAACGCAATTTTCGATTCTGATCTCACACTGGCATCCTTTTAAGTAACTTCGCATATTCGCACATCGAATATGTGACGGTATAAGAGGTCCGTTCTACGCTTACCTTCTCATTATTGTGCATGGTCTCCTTGGAGATACTCTCCTCCACAACTGATACACCGCTCCTATCGCCGTTTCCACTTCCGGAAGTAGTCTTTGTATGCCCCTTGCTGGTTCGGGCACACGCGCCGTTCGCTAATTTTCTTTTATCTCGTTTATTGTTGCAAATCTTCGTGCTTTTAACGGGGTTTCCAACTTCGGGAATAAAAAAAAAAGTCCTCACGGGCCAAGTCTGGAGAGTATGGAGGATGACGCAGCACAGTTCTTTGCGCAATAGTCACGCACCCACAAGGGTGGATATGCTGGTGCGTTATCGTGATGCGAAAGCCGAGAATTGTCTCGCCACATTTCAGGCCGTTTCCTTCTCACATTTTCTTGCAGGCGTCGCAAGACGTCCCGATAGTACTATCGATTAAAAGCTGTACTATGAGCATGGCTTTGACTTGACCTGAGGATTATATACATAAAACCTTTCCCGACCCATTGTGAAGATTGAACCTTAGTCACAACGTCAAAACCGTAGACCCAAGTCTCATCACCAGTTACGATTCTCTTAAGGAACATCTCGTTGTCATTTGCGCGATCCAAAAGCTCTTTACAGATTACGAGGCGAACGTCTTTCTGGTCTTGACTCACAAGCTGTGGGACGAACTTGGCGGCAACACGATGCATTTCAAGATGCTGTATCATGATTTCGTGACATGATCCAACAAAAAAGTTACATTCTTCTGCACTCTCCCGGACAGTCAGCCTTCAATTGGCACGCACAACTTCGTTGACGTTCGTGACATGAACGTATTGGTAGACGTCGAAGGGCATCTTGAATAAGGGTCACCTTTAACTTTCGTCCGGTCGTTTTAAACCGTATGAACCATTCGTGACGCCGAGTACGGCTTAAGCACTCATAACCGTAGGTCTTCTGCATCATTTTGAGTGTCTCTGTAAAGGTATTCTTGAGTGTCACGTAACAATTAATGCTGACGCGCTGTTTCTCTAACTCTGCCATCTCGAAATTCGCAGACTGTGCATTCTACTCAATGTAGCACTGAACAATAACAGACATACAACAATGTAATTTTCGGCAGTTAAACATTAAACACAGGCGTGTGCAGGAATGCCAACCGTATTTCGCTCCAGTACACAATTGGCGCGAAATTACAAGTGTTCTGGAATTTTTTAACGGACCTCGTATTTAACAAAGAGTAGAAACAAAATTGCACTAACTTACTGATCACTGGCGTCTGCAGAAAATTTTCCAGGGACACAAGACTCTAAAATCTACAGTTTTGATACACAGTAAATGAGTCTCTCAGGCATATGTTACACAGCAACAGCTAATGCCATTATGTGTCATTGCGGACAGCCACGTAATGAAGGGTTCAGCGGAACCACGGGAAATCACTTCTAGAAGTGGTCCAGGATTCTGTAGAACATAAAAGCTCTGTGCTCTAGATTACAGGGGGAGATGGTGGGGGTGTGGGGGGGGGGGAGGAAGGCCTCACGTTGCAACGCATGTTGTATGAAACAACAGACGCTGAGTGAACATCACACTGTGCAGAATTTAGCCCCTAAACGCAAAAGATAATTAAGAGTAAATATGGTACCTGTTGCAGTTGTTGGTTACAAGACTGTTCTGATGTTACTCGTTAGTGTGAGACATTCTCCACGTAGGATTGAGGGGAAGTAGAGAAGATCCGAAGGAGAACAGAGTGATTCGGTATAGGTTCGTTCAGGAAGCGAGAAATGACCACGGAGATGTTCAACGTGCTTTATCTATTAGGGGTTAAAATTCCAAGAGCCTACTTTCCTAAACATATGGATACCTTCTACACATATCTCGTGATAAGACCATGAAGGTAAAATTAGAGAAATCCAAACTTATTCGGAGGCTCACCAAGAGTCTTTCTTCCTGCGCAGTATTCGTGACTGTAACAGGAAACGGCGGAAGCGACAGTGGTACACAAGGTAGGCTACCATCCACGACGTACAGTAGGGCGGCTCGCGGGTGTTACATGTTGCTGTAGGTGCAGAGCACACCGTATAGCCGCGCGGGATTAGCCGAGCGGTCTGGGGCGCTGCAGTCGTGGACTGTGCGACTGGTCCCGGCGGAGGTTCGAGTTCGCCCTCGGGCATGGGTGTGTGTGTTTGTCCTTAGGATAATTTAGGTTAAATAGTGTATAAGCTTAGGGACTGATGAAAAATGGTTCAAATGGCTCTGAGCACTATGGGACTTAACATCTTAGGTCATCAGTCCCCTAGAACTTAGAACTAGTTAAACCTAACTAACCTAAGGACATCACACACATCCATGCCCGAGGCAGGATTCGAACCTGCGACCGTAGCAGTCGCGCGGTTCCAGACTGCGCGCCTAGAACCGCGAGACCACCGCGGCCGGCTGGGGACTGATGACCTTAGCAGTTAAGTCCCATAAGATTTCACACACATTTGTACATTTGAACACACCGTATAAACTGGGGTTGTGTGCTTCATAATATCTGGCAGTATAATAAAAACAAAATGACACTGATATCGGTACTGTTTATGTGACAGAGCAAATGCATTTGCATCATGTGTAGCCAACATAAGTCATGTGTAGCCAGCATAAGTTATGTACGGCAATGTACACTTCTGCCTGACAGAAACGACACAGGAGACGCTGAGTCTGTACACTGAGCACTGATGGCAGGCTTTTTTTTTTTCCTACGGCGCAAGGCGAGTGCTTTCCCCTGATTATGAATATGAAAGCTGTACCTACCTTCCCCGAGGCCCTTCTGGGAGTTTCGCCCGCAGTGGCGCCACCGCATCCTGGAAGTCCCTCTGCCACCAGTTCACATCTACATCTACATCTACAACCTTTCCGCCGCCGCTCCCCCCCTCCCCCCCCCCCCCGCGCCCCCCCCCCCCCCCCCTCATTCCACTCTTCTCCCACTGGCGAATCTTCCTACTCAAGCACTCAAGCAACCACAACCACACGTCGTCACCTGCGGGCCAGGAATATTTTCGTTTTTCATTCTTATCTACCGTGCGTAGCAGTGTCTGTATCCAGGTAGAGGTCGACGGGCGATAAGACTTAATTTTTACGGAATGGCAGTTCTCTTCACAGTTGGATAAAAAATCCGATATCGATTAAAAGATCAGCGGGGAATTTCTTGAAACCCTCGTATCATTTATACCTCTACGTGTAACGGCAGCAGACTTCGAATGAGTTTAGAGACCTGCTACAGATCGCTATAAGTCATGTTAAAAGCTAAGGGCAGGCAAGTCAAATGGGAATAATATGGGAGTGTTTTGCCCAGCTGTCTTTATTTATGATGCTCATATTTACTTTTTGTTATCGATTTCGCAGTTATTTAATTCCACTTTCCACGGCTGTTCATCTCAGTCATCCATGCAGTACATCGAACGATTCATATAGTGTACATGTAGAAGATCTGCCGCAGAGGCCATCTTTAAAATCACATATTCAATCGGGTAAGACCATTCAACAGCCAAAATCGCATAAAATATTTCTTTACTTAAGACAACCGGTTTCAACAGATTCGCTGTCATCTTCGTGTCATAAAATGTTTCTGTTGTAAAAATCTTCATTTTACGCTGAACCTCACGCACAAGATGTGAAGTGGATAAAAATCAGCATATTATGAAAGGTTTGTCATCGCTAAAATATTTAAAAACATAAATCACCTCGTGCAGAAGGCCATGTCCTTACACATATTGCTCACTGACGCTTGCTACATCATACAAACACGGCACACAATAGCACAACTGTTTATATATGTTGGACATATCCTAAGCAGTGCGAATCGCTTTAAATGGCGTATAAAGTACAACTGCTGACTACATCATGTGCACCATCAGCGTCAGACACAGCGCACCTTGTTCCGGGAATCACATGGTAAACTGCAGTAGTAAATGCTTCATTGGCTGTAATAGTCTTTTCGTAGACTGTGACGCATTACTATTGTTTATTTTAACTATTTCTCAATGCTGCATGTCACAGAGCCCTTTAAAAACATAAATCACCTCATGCAGAAGGCCATGTCCTTACACATATTGCTCACTGACGCTTGCTACATCATACAAACACGGCACACAATAGCACAACTGTTTATATATGTTGGACATATCCTAAGCAGTGCGAATCGCTTTAAATGGCGTATAAAGTACAACTGCTGACTACATCATGTGCACCATCAGCGTCAGACACAGCGCACCTTGTTCCGGGAATCACATGGTAAACTGCAGTAGTAAATGCTTCATTGGCTGTAATAGTCTTTTCGTAGACCGTGACGCATTACTATTGTTTCTTTAACTATTTCTCAATGCTGCATGTCACAGAGCCCTTTGCAGTTAGCCCTCAGGCAGCGCAGTACCCACTTCGATCTAGGCGTCCACACTATGACGTGGCCCTGTACAGTGCATTGCATTGTTATGTATCTATGCTGCAAAAAAATCTACTAGTTTCGATACTGCGTGGACAAATTCTTGTCGCCGCTAAAAGGAGAAGGTCCATCTTACAGAAGAAGTACTTCAGGTAGGTCTCTCTCAATTGCCTCTATATGATAAAGTTATATAAATAGTCTTATGTAATTTCTGGAGACGTTTCTCCGATACATTATCCACTGACAGCCCTCGAGAAAGTGTGTTTCTTAGTAATGACCATCACCTATGTGAAAACTTATCACATCTATGTCAAAACTGATAAAAATGATACGTCGAAAACGATTATAAGACACATCAAAAATAAGCAACAACTACATCAAAAGTGATCAACAACAACAAAAAAGGCTCTGAGCGCTATGGGATTTAACATCTGAGGTCATCAGTCCCCTAGAACGTAGAACTACGTAAACTTAACTAACCTAAGGACATCACACACATCCATGACAGAGGCACGATTCGAACCTGCAACCGTAGCGGTCTCGCGGTTCCAGAGTGAAGTGCCTAGAACCGCTCGGCCACAGCGGCCGGCAGTGATCAACAGCTTCCTTAAAGGCTCTCAACAACTGTGGCTCATCAACAACATTACAACTTAATAGCGTTTTAGTCAGAATTGATTAATAACTATATGAATATTCATAATAACTTCTTCTAAACTTATCAACAGTTTTGTAACAAATAATCAAAAGATACATAAAATCTGATCAACAATTAAACCAAAATTGATCAACAACTACAGCAAAACTGAGCAACAATTATATCAAAATTGATCAATAACTACAACAAAAATGATCAAGAAGTACATACAAATGGATCAATAACTATGTGAAAATTGTCACAAGCGTGCATGTACGTGTGCGCACGCTCGCGCGCGCGCGCGCGCGCGCGCACACACACACACACACACACACACACACACACACACACAAGCACAAGCTAGATATTTTCTTTCTTTTGTGTGTGCCTATAAACAACTCAACACTTCTGTTTTTCGGTGATTGGTCTCCTTTAATCCAAAAGTATATATACAAGGTGTCAGGGATATACGTGCATTCTCTGCCTCTTGATGACTCGGTGTTGTGTGATGTCCTTAGGTTAATTAGGTTTACGTAGTTCTAAGTTCTAGGAGACTAATGACCATAGATGTTAAGTCCGATAGTGCTCAGAGCCATTTGAACCATTTTTGGTATACGTGCAGATATTTATGTTGACGATTCGGGACAATACTGAACAACATTATATCAGTATTTACTTCGTTTGCAGACTAATAATTAGAGCTCTACCAACAGTATGTTTTTGTGTTGGTTAGTGCCTCCAAGTAAGAGTGGCTCATGCTAGCCATGGTTAGAAGGTCAGGTTTTGATGTGTGGTCGCATGGACGCAAAACGGGTAGTCTGTACTGACAGGCGTAGGGTACTTCGTGGAACAGTTACGACCATGCAAAAAACATTGGATAGTAAATTATGTGATGCTTTTACAGGAAAATTGTTAGCAACAGAGAAAAAAGCATCCAACACGCTGAAGTGGGTACACATGAAATGATCACAATACCTGTACCCCTTACACCCTGTATATATACACAAGCGAAACTAGAGCCACGCGGGGTAGCCGCACGGTCTCAGGCGCCTTGTCACGGTCCGCGCGGCTCCCCCCGTCGGAGGTTCGAGTCCTCCCTCGGGCATAGATGTGTGTGTTGTTCATAGCGTAAGTTAGATTAAGTAGTTTGTAAGTATAGGGACCGATGATCTAAGCAGTTTGCTCCCATAAGATCTTACCACAAATTTAGAATTTACGAAACTAGAGCACGAATAAACAGACAGGTTTGGAGACAGCTCTCTGTTCTCAACTTCAAATCTCTTTCGAGTCACTCCATCAAGTGCAGGTCAGCACATGTGATGATGTAGACACGTGAACCGCACATTCAGATGCTAACGAAGGGTTCCGTGCCGTCGACCCGTAAAATATGCCAGCTCACACGCGGCATGCAATCAATAACTCATTTCGCTTTCTTCGCTGACTTTTCTCGGCTTGTCAGCTCACTGGCATTCGTGATAGGCGAGACATGTTAGCACGTTAAACAAACACACCATACCGTTGACATATAAATACTTCTCATGAAGCTAAGAATGTATCCTAACCCCGAGTAGTGCTCACGAAATAAATAAAAGACGACGTGGCAGTATGACAACCTTCATGGAAAAGTAGTTATTCGCTCTCAGCTCATGTATTCAGTATTTAATACATGTCTCATCACCCTGTTCCTTCTTCTAGTGCTTTCCATATATTTCTCTCTTCGAGCGATTTATGTATAGCCTTCTTTTTTCTTGTGTTATCAGTCAATTTAATTTTCATAATTTATCTGTAAAATCACGTTTCGAACACTACGACACCCTTCTTTTCTGGTTTCGCCACTGCCCACGATTCACTACAATACAATGCTGGGCTCCAGACATATATTCTCAAAAGCATCTTCTTCAAGTGGCTAGTGATGTTTGTTGCTAGTGAACTTGATTTTACGAGGAATGTTCTCTCTGCTGTGCTAGTCTGATCCTGATATCATCGTTACTTGCTTCGTCCGTTATGCATTATTCTACTGCCAGGTTAGGAGGATTTATTGACTTCATCTAGAATATAGTCGCCAATTCAAATGTTATGTTTATCTTCACTCTTCACTATTTTCGCCTTTTTTTAAAATTTGCTTTCATTACGTATTCTGTGATCAGTAGACATTCAGGAGGACCTGATATATTTTCACTCCAAAGATCAATCCCACTCCGTAAACTTACTTTTTTCTCCACCATCGCTAATTCTATACGCAGGCTGAACAAGAGCAGTGGAAACTGCATCCCTACCCAACGTCTTTTTTAACCTGAACACTTCTCTTTTCATCTTTCATTCTTTTTTTCTCTCTGGCTTCTTATAGGGCCTAAATATTGTAAATTAACAGTGCTTCCCTATAGCTTATACGTATTTTCTGATAATTTCAAACATCTTGTTTTACTTTTTAGGAGGAAAACTTCAATGAATATCTCTCGATTTTTCCTACGTACTTCTTCCTTTATCAAGCGCAATGTCAGAACTGCCTCGCTTTCTAATGCAAAATGAAGCCACTCTGCGCACTAACCTGAGTAATGCCCCTTCCTACCATGATTTTAGAACTTCCGAAGGAATTTTCTCCATCCCTTCTACCTTTTTTGTTCGCAAGTCTTCCAAAGCTCTAACCAACTGTAATGTTATAACCCCTGCTTCTTCGAAATTGATGTCCACTTCTTCTGCCGTCACGTCAGCAGACAGTTTCTACCCCGGGGCTCTTGTAAGAGTTAACAGTATTAGCTAGCTAACGAAGTCTGTTCCCCCGTCCATACTATCATTGTCGAAAAATACGATTCGATATCATGAACCGTTCAGTACAAAAAGGTATATAGAAATAAAAACGGCTATGGATATCTGTGATAGACTGCTTGACAATTGCTAAGGAACAGAGACGTTAGCCAGGGACAATTACAGGCACTGATGGACGATTGAAACACAGTACGTATATAATAGAGGTGGCGTGGTACATTTGTAACGAAGTATGGTAAAAAAAAGTTCAAATGTGTGTGAAAACTTATGGGACTTAACTACTAAGGTCATCAGTCCCTAAGCTTACACACTACTCAACCTAAATTATCCTAAGGACAAACACACACACTCATGCCCGAGGGAGGACTCGAACCTCCGCCGGGATCAACCGCACGGCAATGTCTGCAGCGCCTTAGACCGCTCGGCTAATCCCGCACGGCGAAGTATGGTACAGATTTCACCACATAGGAAATCATGACAACGTGCATAACTAACGTTCATACTTCCACAGATTTGATTCTCAACATAAAAGGTCGAAATGGGACTCTAAGTATGGAATACACATTTAGCACCTGTTATTCATGCTGGCTACCCAACTGTTGATGGGTCCTTGGGAGATGTTATCCCACTCCTGTTCAAAGGTTGTTTACAGTTCTTGTACGGTTCGGGGAGAGCGTTTTCGTTGACTGACATGTCTGCCGAGAGCATTCCAGGCATACTCTATAGGGTTTAGTTACGGGAAGTACGCAGGCCATTCCAAACGTTCACTTTCTGGTGTGTGTCCGACACGTCATCAATTCTTTGTCAGCGGGCGTTTTCGTCCATAAACAGAACGCCGGCACCTACCACACCCCTAAACGAACGGACATCATCCAGAATAATCTCTCTGCAATACCGCTCTTATGTAATGGTACCTCGCGCAAAGATATGCAGCGGTGTTCGGTCGACGTCTGCCCTCACCATAACGCCTAGGCCATATAGATGACGTCCGTAAATATTCTGTGGTCCGCAGGATTAGGTATGTAGGAGTTCGGCTACACCGAGGCATGATAATTTAGAGATCGGCTTCAGTTTTACTAATTCATTCACGTTCAGGAGAAAACAGAACACCTTGAGGACGTCCATAGTCACAGAACATGTATAGAACGTTCATATTCACAGGACATGTACATTAATATGTTCTGCAGAAATGAGTAGCGTTTGAGCCATGTCGGTCCGCCGGTTGAAGGTCAACATCGATATCGCGGCGCAACACCACCGACCAGTAAAATGTGCCTGCGGCTGTCGTTGTCGCTATAAACCGGAGGTAATGGATCTGTCAGACTTGATCAGACATGGAGGATGCCTCTCAGACGTATACGCGAACCTTACCGTCAAATCAGTGAGTCTGAAAGAGGGCGCATTATTGGCATGAGAGAATGTGATGCATCCATCCGGGAAATTGCTGTTCGTGTTGGACGCGTTGTTTCGGCAGTGCAACGGGTGTGTGCAGAATTGTTCACGGAAGGCCGTGGAACACGACGAGATGGCCTCATCCAAATGACACTGCAGGACAGATCTGCGTCCCCCTCGGCTCCGGCGCAACGGTGGAACAATAAAACACATCGTTCACCATCAGGAGTGACAGCCCGTTGTCGTTTATTATGGCACGCCTTACGTGCACGTCGTCCACTTCTCCGCCTACCTTTGACGAATGTGCAGAAAAATGCTAGACGGCAATGATGTGAGGAACGACGTCGCTGGGGACAGGAATGACATCAGATAGCGTTTTCGGACGAATCCAGGTTCTGTTTGTTTGAAATGTATGGCCGCATTTTGGTTCGCCACAGACAAGGCGAGCGGCATCGTAGTGACTGCATTCGCACAAGACATACAGTGCCAACTCAAGGCCTTGTGGTACCGTTGGGTAAAACTACAAATCATAACTGGCGCGTGTCCACGGGACTGTGACCAGCGTGACCTATGTGAATGGCATCCTGAGACCCGTGGCCTTATTCTTCCTGCACAACACCCCACTCGCCATTTTTCAGCAAGATAATGCACGACCACATGCTGCTGCACGAACACGTGCTCTCTTGGTGCCACAGGATGTCAGCCTTTTGCCCTGGCGCTACAGATTACGAGACTTGCCGCCAATCGAAAATGTGTGGCATATGGTGAAACGACAGCTGCAGCGCTGTGATTCATTGCCAACCATCACAGAATAACTTTGCAACTAGGTGAATGTAGCATGGAGGGTTATACCACAGTACGCCTCTCGCGTCTTATGCGCGTAGATGCCATCACGCATGGAAAAAGTTTTCGGGGCCCATGGCGAACGCTGTGCCTACTAGGCAACACGACCCATGCTGAAGCAAGGTGACTGAAATTTCTGCAGAACATAACAATGTACACTCCTGTGAATATGAACGACCTATCTCTAGTGGTTCAAGGCGTTCTATTTTTTTCTGAACGTGAGTGTATTTATTTAAACCACGACCGATTTCGAGATTTTAAAATCCCGTCTTCAGACGTTGAAAATTGTAGTACTTGATGATACATAACATTCGGTCGGGCCAGTCAGTGCAAGATTACAAGTTACTGCATTTTGGCGGAAACCCCGCCGCCGGGCAGCCGCACGGTCCGAACGCCAACCGCGACTCTGTGGAGAGCCACGCCAGAGGTCTAGTGTCTGACGTGGTCCCCTCTCTCTCTCCACAGTAACTCGTCGCCACAATCACTTGCCATTAACTCATGGCCAGAATCACTTGCCACTGACTCTTGGCCATAATCATTTGCCTCAGTGAGGCGTGGTCCATGTAACGACCAGCAGCATGCTTTCGTGTAGCATTTCCACCTTCAGCGAACTTTTCCGTTACGAGGTGATACATTTGGACACACACATTACTAATTCCTACAGTAGGGACATTATGACTGGCTTCGAGTTGTCCAACTGCCCGTCCACAATCGTAAACACTCAAAGATTTTGCAAACATGTCACTATACCATATGGATTGTCACACTAATCGGTTTAACAACAACCTCCGTTAAACACCGCACTGCTTGAACTGTCGAATGCATACAGAGCGTTTATGCACGGGCATCGCTGTATTTAACGCGTCCCGCCCTCTACACTGAAGCGCCAAAGAAACTGGTATAGGCATACGTATTCTAAAACAGAGATATGTAAACAGGCAGAATACGGCGCTGCGGTCGGCAACACCTATACACTGTATAAGACAACAACTGCCTGGCGCATTTGTGAGATCGGTTACTGCAGCTACAATAGCAGGTTATCAAGACTTAAGGGAGGTTGAACGTGGTGTTATAGTCGGGGCACGAGCGATGGGACACAGAATCTCCGAGAGAACGATGAAGTGGGGACATTTCCCGTACGACCATTTCACGAGTTTACCGTGAATATCAGGAATCCGGTAAAATCATCGAATCTTCGACATCGTTGCGGCCGGAAAAAGATCCTGCAACAACGAGACCAACGACGACTGAAGAGAATCGTTCAGTGAGACAGAAGCGTAATCCTTCCGCAGGTTGCTGCATATTTAAATGCTGAGCAATCAACAAGTGCCAGCGTGAAAACCATTCGACGAAACATCATCAATATGGGTTTTCGAAGAAGAAGACACACTCTTGATGACTGCACGACGCAAAGCTTTACGCCTCGCCTGTGCCCGTCAAAACCGACACTGGATTGTTAATGACTGGAAACATGTTGCCTGGTCGGATGAGTCTCGTTTCAAATTGTGTCGAGCGGATGTACATCTTCGAATATGGTGACAACCTCATGAATCCATGGACCCTGCATGTCAGCAGGGGATTGTGCAAGCTGGTGGATGCTATGTAATGGTGTGGGGCGTCTTCAGTTATATGGCACCCCCGATACGTCTAGATACACTCGTGACAGATGACACGTACGTAAGCATCCTGTCTGATCACCTGCAGCCATTCATGTCCATTGTGGATTCCGACGGACTTGGGCAATTTCAGCAGGACAATGCGATACCCCACACGCCAAGAATTTTACAGAGTGGCTCCAGGAACACTCTTCTGAGTTTAAACACTTCCGTTGGCCACCAAACTCTCCAGACATGAGCATTATTGAGCATATCTGGGATGCCTTGCAATGTGCTCTTCAGAAGAGATCTCCGCCCTGTCGTACTCTTACGGATTTAAGGACAGCCGTTCAGTATTCATGTTTTCAGTTCCCTCCAGCACTACTTCAGACGTTAGTGAAGTCCATGCCACGTCGTGTTGTAGCAGTGCATATTTTCTTTTACTGTCATTTCTCAGGTATTCCTTATCAATCGTCGGTTTTTCGATAGCAAGAACAGTTGTTCCTTGGCAAATGTAAAGCAGCGTATTAAGGTTCTTGGATCTAGGAGCGGTTAACTGGCACTATTAGGAAAAGAGAAGTGGAGAATAAAAATTCAGTAGAGATAGGTTGTGGATGCCAGTCACAAGCGATGGAGAAATAATCGGCGGGAACGTTTCACATACCACAGCGCTAGAGGATAGAGTTTCAGCTCTAATGCCAATGTGGACTTCTGGAGGATAGGTTGAGAGAAACCACGCATTATCTGTCTCGGTTCCTGGGTGAACTGCCCTCCTGTAATGCACAGGGTGAAGTAGGACTTCAGGCCACTCAGCGCACATACTGGTCTTCCGCAACACTGTGGCAGAAGACGCCATGTCGCGACAGCAGTCATCGCATAGCTACCGACCCGTGTCCCATACCGCCAGAGTGCTCTGGAACTTACCGGTCTTTCCAGAATACAATGTTTACTGCTAAGCCCGCCCGTGTCGCCTCACAACTCCAAAAGGTGCAGTGAATACACACTGTGTGATCAAAAGTATCGGAACACCTGACTGAAAATGGCTTACAAGTTCGTGGCGCCCTCCATTATTAATTTTGGAATTCAGTGTGGCATTGGCCCACCCTTAGCCTTGATGACAGCTTCCACTCTCACAGGCATACGTTCAATCAGGTGCTGGAAGGTTTCTTGGGGAATGGCAGCCCATTCTTCACGGAGTGCTGCGCTGAGGAGAGGTAACGATGTCGGTCAGTGAGGCCTTGCATGAAGTCGGCGTTCCAAAACATCCCAAAGGTGTTCTGTAGGATTCAGGTCAGGACTCTGTGCAGGCCAGTCCATTACAGGGATGTTATTGTCGTGTAACCACTCCGCCACAGGCCGTGCGTTATGAACAGGTGCTCGATCGTGTGGAAAGATGCAATCGCCATCCTCGAATTGTTCTTCAATAGTGGGAAGCAAGAAGGTGCTTAAAACATCAATGTAGGCCTGTGCTGTGATAGTGCCACGCAAAACAACAAGGGGTGCAAGACCCCTCCATTAAAAACACAACCGCAACGTACCTCCACCACCTCCGAATTTTACTGTTGGCACTACACACGCTGGCAGATAATGCTCACCGGGCATTCGCTATACCTACAATCTGCCATCGGATCGCCACATTGCGTACCGTGATTCGTCCCTCCACAACGTTTTTCCACTGTTCAATCGTTCAATGTTTAGGCTGCTTACACCAAGCGAGGCGTCGTTTGGCATTTACCGGCATGATGTGTAGCTTATGAGCAGCTGCTCGACCAGGAAATCCAAGTTTTCTCACCTCCCACCTAACTGTCATAGTGCTTGCAGTGGGTTCGGATGCAATTTGTAATTCCTGTGTGATGGTCTGGATAGATGTCTGCCTGTTACACATTACGACCCTTTTCAACAATCGGCGGTCTCTGTCACTCAACAGACGAGGCCGGCCTGTACGCTTTTGTGCTGTAAGTGTCCCTTCACGTTTCCACTTCACTATCACATCGGAAACAGTGGACCTAGGGATATTTAGGAGTGTGGAAATCTAGCGTGCAGAAGTATGACACAGGTGACACCCAAGCACCTGACCACGTTTGAAGTCCGTGAGTTTCGCGGAGCGCACCGCTCTGCTTTCTCACGATGTCGAATGACTACTGAGGTCGCTGACATGGAGTACCAGGCAGTAGATGGCAGCACAATGCCCCTAATATGAGAAACGTATGTTTTTTGGGGGTTTCCGGGTAGTTTTGATCACATAATGTATGTATGAAAGTGGAATGTGGAGATAAACATTTTCGACAACAAGTGATTGGAATCTTTTGCAATGTGGTGCTAGAGAATAGTACTGAAGATTATATGAGTAGATCGCTTGACTACTCAATAGAATTGGACTGAGAAGGCATTCTTAGCACAACTTGACTAAAAGAGGGGATCGGTTAGTAGGACTCAATCTGAAACATCAAGGTATCAAAATGGTTCAAATGGCTCTGAGCGCTATGGGACTTAACATCTATGGTCATCAGTCCCCTAGAACTTAGAACTACTTAAACCTAACTAACCTAAGGACATCACACAACACCCAGTCATCACGAGGCAGAGAAAATCCCTGACCCCGCCGGGAATCGAACCCGGGAACCCGGGCGATCAGGGTTCACCGATTTAGTACTGTATGGAAGTGTGAGAGCAAAAAATTGTAGAGGGAGACCAGGAGATGAATACAGTAACCTGGTTCAAAAGGACATAGTTTTACGGAGATGAAGAGGCTTCCACGGAATAGAGTAGCGTGGACAACTGCATCAAACGAGTCTTCGGACTGAAGACTACAACCGCAGTATTAATAGTAATTGCATTAGCTCTAATCTGCCGCAGGTATAAACACGTCAGTCTAGAACGAACGCAATGCAGAAACTGCTCATGCAGTGTTGAGCTGGTTTTTTTTTGTGAGATTGTGGATTGTAGAGTGTCATGCCTCTTGTTAGACGGTTGTTCCGCGCATCCACCGCAACCAAATCAGTCTTCGGAATACAACATTACCCGAAACTCGTACCTGAGCGGTAGCTCGAATGTTCTTAACGTTTGACAGATTTTTCCAAAATTACTAACAATAGCATTTTTCTTCCATTCCATCATTTCGGCTGATACAGCAGTCAGTGTAATATTTGAGATGAAAATACGGCCGTGGTTGCGGAGGTTTATGTTTTCAAATTTCAGTGACGCGTTTCGCTTTTGGTAGGCATCTTCAGATTAGAGAAACTAGTGACAACGCACACCGTCCTGAAAAAGATCTCACTTGACGGGCATTAGGGATTATCAACGTTTTGACATCCCAACCGCATTTTGCCGATGTATTTGCATCGTGTAATCATTTTACAAACGGCGTGCGCCGTGATCAGTTTCTATAATTTAAAGATGCCCACCAAAGGCGAAACGCGTCATTGAAATTTGAAAATAAAAACCTCCGCAACCAACACTGTGTTTTTTATCCCTAAAAGGGTTTTCATTTACTTTTAGCCCATCTACCATCAATCAGCAACAGTTTGATATTAATATTTTCTGAGCTTAATAATTGAAATTAATATTTCAGCAGAGAATAACAAAAACGTATAAAACTGTACCATTACAATATTTCAGCCGAACCCTCATGGAAACGGGTTGATTGTCTTATCACTGCGCCATGACAACACAACCCGTGCACCATTCGCGAATCAAACAGGAAGAAGGGAAATGACAGAACTACAACAAGTACCCTCCAAAACACACCGTAGGGTGGTTTGCGATGTCTAAGTGTATTAACAGATATTGATGCCCGTCCCTCTTCGGGAAGGTGGGTTTAATTATTTAGTTGGTTGATTGTATAACACGCCGTCTTTCTCACGCGAGCCTGGCAACTATTTTTATGGTCAGCCACAAAGCGATGGAGAACGTACTGACCTTAGTTTCCAGGCTGCACGGCCACATTTTGTTCCAGCCCACTGAAAGAAATGTTTCTATTCTCCTTTTGCTTTGCGGGATCAGGGCTATGATTTGGAAGGTAGGAGACGAGGCACTGGCAGAAGTAAAGCTGTGAGGACCGGGCGTGAGTCGTGCTTCGGTAGCTCAGATGGTAGAGCACTTGCCCGCGAAAGGCAAAGGTCCCGAGTTCGAGTGTTGGTCGGGCACACAGTTTTAATCTGCCAGGAAGTTTCATATCAGTGCACATTCCGCTGCAGAGTGAAAATCTCATTCTGGAAACATCCCCCAGGCTGTGGCTAAGCCATGTCTCCGCAGTATCCTTTCTTTCAGGAGTGCTAGTTCTGTAAGGTTCGCAGGAGAGCTTCTGTAAAGTTTGGAAGGTAGGAGACGAGGCACTGGCAGAAGTAAAGCTGTGAGGACCGGGCGTGAGTCGTGCTTCGGTAGCTCAGATGGTAGAGCACTTGCCCGCGAAAGGCAAAGGTCCCGAGTTCGAGTGTTGGTCGGGCACACAGTTTTAATCTGCCAGGAAGTTTCATATAAGTGCACACTCCGCTGCTGAGTGAAAATCTCATTCTATAATGTTCTAGTTCATACATATATTGAGTGAAGTATCTCACGTACAACACATGTAAAGTCACTAGGTTCAATTGACAGTAAATATTTCTCTTCTTAAACGGCACTATTATCAGTTCAGAATGGACTCTACGGTACGTCCCTACTAAGTTGTCCTATGCCCTGACTACTAATACTCAAATAAATGTTCAAAATAAATGCTCGCCACAAAAGTGGAAATAATAGTCACCACTTGCCACGCGGATTTGTAATTATCACGGATGGAACACTAACCGTTACTTTAGCGAATTCTAAGCGATCCAGGCCGGTGTACAGTCCTCGCTAGTCCACTATCAGTTTTTACCGCTAATACGCGATTTATCACAGTCCGTCTCTAATGTCATCCGAGGCAAAGCGCAAACCGACGTTTAACACGCGTGGATCTTACAGTGGCTGGGTGCGAAGTATACCTTTTTCCTTCCTCTCGGGCTCTATTTATGTATATGCCGCAGCGGCCGAGAGAATATCTGTTGTTATCTGCCAATGTACACGGCAGCAGCCTCAGAACGACCGCTTTCTCGGACACATAATCTTTAATAACAAAGTTATGAATTAATTTGGAATCTTCTTAATTTTTACATGTATTTAGGTAAGTTGTTTGAACACATAGAAAAAGTTTCAGCTTGCTCGAATAAAAGGTTTGCCTTCTAAAATTTTTATACTGGAACTAAAGGTAGAACGTTACGTCTGAAAGATACATTTACTATAACTTTTATTGGATGTTATTACTATTAAAGTTCTAAAATTTGGTGTAGCTCTATTATTTAATAATTTTTCAACATGTGCTGTAACCAAAATTTTCTATCATTAAAATTACAGGTACTAAATCTACTACAAATGGGTATATTTTAGTTACAAACGTCGTTTTCATTAAATTACTCGCGCTGCTGCTACGGTCGCAGGTTCGAATGCTGCCTCGGGCATGGATGTGTGTGATGTCCTTAGGTTAGTTAGGTTTAAGTAGTTCTAAGTTCTAGGGGACTGATGACCACAGCAATTGAGTCCCATAGTACTCAGAGCCATTAAATTACTCAAAAACTACAAAAGGTAGCTTAACGTGGTCTCTTAGTTATTATTTTTAGGGTGAACTAAAGCATAAAACAAAATTTTACGTTTCTAAGTCCAGTTTTAAGCGCCTTCCATTTTTCTTTAAAACGCGGATTCCGGTTGTAATTTTCATTCTTTTACTTTGAAACTTGCACCACTTATTTCTGACTTCCATAGGCACACTCTGACCAAACTATGGCTTTCTAGCCTTATTATTTCGCGCCAGTTATTTTTTTCTTAAAACTGCATTTTTACGGTAGCTATAAGTTAAAATACATTAAGACTTGATATTTAAAACGTTATTACAATAAAATATATGTTCACAAAGTTTTAAACGGAAATTTTTACTTTTAATTTTATACTTAATTCTGGTGCAAAAATTTGTGCGATGAGCGCAGACGCGTTAAGGTGTCGTGGCGCTACTAACAGTGAAGTGCGGTAAGTCCCGGCACACTCGCTCCCCTCTGTATCTCACACACAATACAGCGCTTGTTTCGCTTCACCACTTCACCGAATATTTACAGAGGCAATAGTTTAAACGGCCTTAATGAGCTTGGACTATCGAGGCGCTTACATCAAAATTCTGGGCGCTCAAAAAAAAAAAAAAAAGAAAAAAATCGTTCAAATGTCTCTAAGCACTATGGGACTTAACATCTGAGGTCATCAGTTCCCTAGACTCAGAACTACTTAGACCTAACTAACCTAAGGACACCACACACGTCCAAGCCCGAGGCAGGATTCGAACCTGCGACCGTAGCGGTCGCGCGGTTCCGGGCTTAAGAGCCTGGGATGTGGTTTCTGGTCATAGTATTTTATTCTCAACATGACCCTTCCGGCACCTTGTACAGTCTGTCAGTCCTCTTGGGCATAATTTCGAACCACTTGTTATATTCTAATGTACACATATTGAAAATAAAATGTCTATCATGGTACAGTCTCCATGTACCTCCCCCTTGTTTCGATTCCCATCGTTCCGTAATTATTAAATGGCGATGGAAAGGAAAGACAGCCGGACAACTGATTAGAGATAGATGGTGAAGAGTCAGAATCGGTACAGGGTGTACGTATGGAAGTAATGATTTCATGAATATTTTTGCACAAATGTTTACCGCTACAGTTGCAGGAGATACGGACATCATAACAGGCTGTGACGCACGGAAGGATATTGCGCTCGGATATCATCGACGGAAATATCCTGATGCAGGCCATCGAACGCTTTATCATTTCCTGGCGTTGCGTTGGCCGACCAATAGATATGGGAATTTGTGGAGTCAGCGACGCACACGTCGGAGCAGTAAACAATTCGCAGAATGCAACAGTACTCGTCCGGCGCGGATACGTCAGCAGAGGCCGTATCCACCATAGCATCCATTCAGGACGTTGCCAACTGGCGATCGCTTTAGTGTGTCTCAACGAAAGTACCACCTGCTCTGGGAAATTCACGGGACGGTGGTCCAGTAAAGTAGATCTCAAACTGTGTTTTGTGTGTGTGTGTGTGTGTGTGTGTGTGTGTGTGTGTGTGTGTTCAAAAATGGGACTTAACTGCTGAAGTCATCAGTCCCTAAGCTTACACACTACTTAACCTAAATTATCCTAAGGACAAACACACACACACCCATGCCCGAGGGAGGATTCGAACCTCCACCGGGACGAGCCGCACAGTCCATGACTGCCGCGCCCCAGACCTCTCGGCTAATCCCGCGCGGCTGTGTATGTGTGTGTGTGTGTGTGTGTGTGTGTGTGTGTGTGTGTGTGTGTGTGTATGTTTGTCGTAAAAACACTTTATTGCTTCTCAAATAGGTATTAATTCCTAAAAAGCGTACCTGAATGTCGCCATCGATAAGCAATTTAGAGATAGGCGTGAGGAAAGCAACCTAGAAAGAAAATCAGAGTGAGGCTATGAACATAGAACATGAACATAGTTTCAAGATAACCACAGCTCAGAAATGCCGTAAAACGACAGCCGATCAGGGACGGGTGCGTGGAGGTGTGTGCACTTAAACTTACCTACATCTACATTTACATGCTTACTATGCAGTTCACTCTTAAGTGCCTGGCAGAGGGTTCATTGAATCACCGTCAGACTATTTCTCTACCGTTCCATTCCAGAACAGCGCGTGGGAAAAGCGAACACAACTAATTTCTCTTACTCTGTTACGATAATCGACAAAATATTTCCGCATCCGAAGAAGAAAGCAGGTGCTTGACATTTCACGAAAAGATCACACCGAAAAGAAAAACGCCTTTTTTGGTTTTTTAATAACTGTCACCCCCAACTGGTGTATCATATCCGTCGCACTCTCTCCCCTATTTCGTGATAATACAAAACGAACTGCTCTTCTTTAAACTTTTTCGACGTCCTCCATCAGCTCTAGCTGATGCGCATCCCACACGCAGCAGTACTCCAGAAGAGGGTAGATAAGCGTAGTGCAGGCAGTCTCTTTAGTAGATCTGTTGCATTTTCCATGCGTGCTGCTAACTAAACGCAATCTTTGGTTTGCCCTCTCCATAACTTATCTACTTGATAATTCCAGCTCAAGTCCTTCGTAACTGCAATCCCTCGGTATTTACATGAATTTATAGCCATTACATTTGTGTAACGTACCGTGTACACGAATTTTAACAGATTCCTTTTAATGCTCGTGTCGGCGAATACGTACTTTTGATTATTTGTAGTCAAGTGCCACTTTCCGCATCTGACAGATATCTTGTCTGAATCATTTCCCAGTTCGATTCGATCGTCTGGTGACTTTACTAGCATTTGCCAACAATCGAAAATCTCTGCTCAGATTGCGTCCTGAATAATTTATATAAATTAGGAACAGCATGGGCCTGTAAAATTTCCTTGGAGACTGCAGATATCACTTCTTGATTTACTCAGTGACTTTCCACCAACTACTACTAACTGTGAACTTTCTGACGGGAAATCAGCCGGCCGGGGTGGCCGAGCGGTTCTAGGCGCTACAGACTGGAACAGCGCGACCGCTACGGTCGCAGGTTCGAATCCTGCCTCGGGCATGGATGTGTGTGATGTCCTTAGGTTAGTTAGGTTTAAATAGTTCTAAGTTCTAGGGGACTGATGACCTTAGAAGTTAAGTCCCATAGTGCTCAGAGCCATTTGAACCATTTTTGAACTGGAAATCACGAATCTAGACGAACATCTGAGACTATACTCCATAGGTAATCAGTGCTTGCGAGCAACGGTGCCAAAGATTTCTGGAAATTTAGAAATGTTGAACAAACTTGACATCTCCTGTTGATAGCACTCATTACTTCGTGTGAATAAAGAGCTTATCCTGTTTCTCAAGAACGATATTTTGGGTGGCCCCGAGCTGACTACACTTTGATAGATCATTTTCTTCGAGGGAATTCATAATGTTCGACAAAATATATGTTTCAAAGTGCTACTGCAAATCCGTCACTGATATGGGTCTGTAATTTAGTGGTTCAAATGGCTCTGAGCGCTATGGGACTTAGAACTACTTAAACCTAACTAACCTAAGGACATCACACACGTCCCTGCCCGAGGCAGGATTCGAACCTGCGACCGTGGCTGACGCACGTGTAATTTAGTGGATTACTGATATTTCCTCTACGTAAACAGTATCTTTTACGCTAAAGAGTGTAGTTTCTGATTAAATTAGACAAATATCCTAGTTTCAGGTGAACAGTCAGACCTACACATACTTTAAATTCCTATCCATAGCTGATAATGTCAAAAGCGAATTAGCTGTGATGTTTAGTGTTTAAAGCTTGACCCTTATATCAGCTACGCAGACATTGTCGCAATGCCATTAATTTGCTAAGGTTGTAAACTGTACTGCATAGATGGAGCTGCAGTAATGTAGTCGATATATTGTTCTGTGAAATGCAATGATATTAACTGTGACATATAGAGGCCACATGCTTTAAATTTAGCTGATGTCCAGATAGCATGAAGGAACTTTGAATCTAATAAGTACGGAAGAGCAATAACGGAATAAATTCTAATTATTAAATAGCTACACCAAGGCTGCAACCGAAAGAATTAGAAACTGGAAGGAACATATGCACATTGGAAATGCACATAAACACCATGCTTTTTGTAGATGATCGGTTCATCCTACAGGACGATGAAAATAAGCTCTAGAAGTGATTACATGTACCAAATATTAATTTCGAAAATTATAATTTTGAGATATGGCGCGATAAGAAAATTCCCAATTAGAGACAACGTAATAACTGACAGTCAAGCGACAGATCAAATTTCACACTTTAGTTATCTTAGTTGTGATTTATCTTTTAATCATGATGACAAAGAGAAGAAAAAAATTTATCAGCTTTAATATACTTTTTAAGCCAAAATAAGAAAACGACGCACCAAGAAAGAGTTACGCAAATTGGTCTAAAATCGATATCCCTGAAGGTGCCAACGGAACATGCAAAACTTCGGCAGCCGATGGATGAATGTGTGATGCTGCAGCGAAACTTCACGGCGCAGCTGGCAAGGATAGTAAACGAGGGACGTGTCGATGTCAGGGCATAATGTCTTTGCGAATTTCATTCCGCGGGCTCATTTGGACAGTAACAAAACCTCGCAGACAGGCTCGTGAACAGTAGACGCAGATGTCAGCATTTGAGAGAGGACGTGTAGTTAGATTCAAAGAAGCCAGCTGGGGTGATCAGCAAATCGCTCAACGTCTGAACAGAAGTAGTGCCACTTTTCGACGATGTTGGCAGGAGTGGATGAAACATGGACGAACACAGTGTCAAGAAGGAAGATGTCTACCCAGACAGACGACAGAACGTGAGGACAGAGCAGTCGTCAGAAAGGCAGTCAGAGCCTCGGATTCACCTTTATCGTCGATCCCACGTGCAACTGGTGATTCAGTGCCCCCAAGGACCTTTAATAGGCGGCTCACGGAAGTGACCTCACGGCGCCACTTGAGCCGTCTACCGTTGATATCTGAATATCAACAAGCCTTTTCAGTGGTGCTGGGAATATTCGGCCTGGAATCTTATCGATTGGAGTAGGACTGTATTCAGTGATGAGTTTCGCTTCGAACTGAGCCGCTATGACCAGGGAAGACGTGTCTGGAGATGCCTCAGACAGCGGTGGGATACGAACCTAACTGTCGCTCGCCGTACGGCTCTACAGCCAGGAGTGATGGTCTGGGCATACCTTTCATTTCATAGCAGGGTCCGTTTGTTTGTCATCCGTGGGGCTCTTACAGCACAGCGGTATGTTCACGATATTCAACGCCCCGTTTTGTAGCCTGGGCTTACATTTCAGCAAGATAATGCCCGCTTGCACACGGCGAGAGTTTTTACTGCTTGTCTTCTTCCTTGGCAGACCTTACCTTGGCCAGCAAGGTCGCCGGATCTCCTCCCAACTGAGAACGTTTGTAGCGTTAAGAGGAGGGCCCTCCAACCAGCTCGGGATTCTGACGATCTAAGGTTCCAGTCGTGCAAAATGTGGCACGATGTCCCTCAGGAGGACATCAAACAACTCTGTCACCCAAGACCAAGCCTAATGACTTCATGCATAAGGGTCACACTTGGACCAACGCTCCATTTGTGAAGCTCTTTCTCTTCAATGACTCATCCAATTTCCTTGAAATTGTAATTATATGTCTGTCTATACTTGTACATCACATCTACCGATTCCGCCCCATCCGGATATAATTCCTTGGTGGTGCGTCGTTTTTCTCTCTCTTTTTAACTATATGTGTCGAATGATTCGGCGACCAGTGAAGAATCGCTGGCCGGGGTGGCTGAGCGGTTCTAGGCTACGGTCTGGAACCACGCGACCACTACGGTCGCAGGTTTGAATCCTGCCTCGGGCATGGGTGTGTGTGATGCCCTTAGGTTAGTTAGATTTAACTGGTTCTAAGTTCTAGCGGACAGATGACCTCAGAAGTTAAGTACCATAGTGCTCAGAGCCATTTGAACCATTTTTGAGCCAGTGAAGAATAAACTGAGAGAAGGGAGACAAATTCGTTGTGCTAACACTGGAGTATAAAAGCGAGAGGTGAGTGAATAAAATAGATCGTGAAAAAAAAGCAATCGTCTGAAATGCGGTTACTCAAATCGGTGAAAGGATATATTTCCTAAATGACAAAACACTAATGAAGAGAGAACGGCCGGCCGCTGTGGCCGAGCGGTTCTAGGCGCTTCAGTTCCTAACCGCGTTGCTGCTGCGGTCGCAGGTCCGAATCCTGCGTCGGGCATCGATGTGCGTGATGTCCTTAGGTTAGTTAGGTTTAAATAGTTTTAAGTCTAGGGGACTGATGACCTCAGATGTTAAGTCCCATAGTGCCTAAGCACTATCCATTTTTGAAGAGAGAGTAGCAATTAAATACGTTCTCTTTGAATGATAGAAGTCCCCCGAAACAACAGAATTGGGAAAACCATATTTTTAGAATGGAGGACAACAGAATTCCGAATCTTGGCCTTAGATGCAATATTAGCAGAAGATGAGACGTTGGTCAGCCAATGAAGAGATGGCATGAAAACTGAGGCCAGTACAGGGTAATAGTCTAATCCTGGAAGGGGAAGTAAGAAAGTACAGAAGACGAGTAGGAGTGAATTAATACAGAGTGGAAAAGAAGCAGAAATAATATTTTACAATAAACACTCTAAATTCTTGCATGCTACATCGCTACGAAGTTGACATTGTGGAAGAATGGTGCACCATCTACAAAATTCCTGGCATGTCGCGAATGACTTCCGCAATCTCGAAAATTCTTGCTATATAATCTTCACGGGTACAGGATTCCGCGCGTTCTTCACATATTCTTTTCTGGCCGTAGAGCCACAACGACGCATTATCTATGATCCTACTATCAGGTAGGCTAGGTTTTTCATTAATTCTCATTTACCTAATTTTACACATATTAAACGAAAGGATAAACAACAGAATTTTCGAAAAGTGCAGTCAATTATAATATTGAAGAGATCGTCTTCGTAATTTATCGCGTGAGATGTACGAGACGGCTATAGAGACACAGCTCTAGAATGTGTGTCGCAAGCAGAGCCGCACGTTGACGAAACCCCCGTGCAGCCAGCCACTCTCCGTCAGCCAAAAACCAATTTTGTAGAGGAAATTAGCGGTCTGTAATTATCTTCCGCAGGGCCGGCGATAAGCGAGATAAGCGCGCACAACTTCCCGTCCCAACTCGCGGTGCAGAACCGCATGCACATGTGCAGTTCCGCAACAGTCAGCGTCATCAGAGTCAGTTTCATATCGAGAGATTCCTCAGGTTTATGACCATCAGCTGAAAGCGTATTCTCACATAGATCACTGCGGAGTAATAATTCTTGCAAAGTTATGGACGATATACTTCCCGCAAATAGTAGTACACTCAAGATTTATTCTTGTAACAATGCATATGTATGAAATGATTACAAAAATGTTCGAATGTGTGTGAAATATTATGGGACTTAACTGCTAAGGTCATCAGTCCCTAAGCTTACTCACTGTTGTTGTTTTGGTCTTCAGTCCTGAGACTGGTTTGATGCAGCTCTCCATGCTACTCCATCCTGTGCAAGCTTCTTCATCTCCCAGTAACTACTGCAACCTACATCCTTCTTAATCTGCTTAGTGTATTCATCTCTTGGTCTCCCTCTACGATTTTTACCCTCCACGCTGCCCTCTAATACTAAATTGGTGAGCCCTTGATGCCTCAGAACATGTCCTACCAACCGATCCCTTCTTCTAGTCAAGTTGTGCCACAAACTCCTCTTCTCGCCAATCCTATTCAATACCTCCTCATTAGTTATGTGATCTACCCATCTAATCTTCAGCATTCTTCTGTAGCACCACATTTCAAAAGCTTCTATTCTCTTCTTGTCCACACTATTTATTGTCCATGTTTCACTTCCATACATGGCTACACTCCATACAAATGCTTTCAGAAACGACTTCCTGACACTTAAATCTATACTCGATGTTAACAAATCTCTCTTCTTCAGAAACGCTTTCCTTGCCATTGCCAGTCTGCATTTGATATCCTCTCTACTTCGACCATCATCAGTTATTTTGCTCCCCAAATAGCAAAACTCCTTTACCACTTTAAGTGTCTCATTTCCTAATCTAATTCCCTCAGCATCACCCGACTTAATACTACTACATTCCCTTATCCTCGTTTTGCTTTTGTTGATGTTCATCTTATATCCTCCTTTCAAGACACTGTCCATTCCGTTCAACTGCTCTTCCAAGTCCTTTGCTGTCTCTGACGGAATTACAATGTCATCGGCGGACCTCAAAGTTTTTATTTCTTCTCCATGGATTTTAATACCTACTCCAAATTTTTATTTTGTTTCCTTTACTGCTTGCTCAATATACAGATTGAATAACATCAGGGGGAGGCTACAACCAACACCGACTCAAAGGAAGGCCTCAGCGCTTGTTTGTGACGTTACGTCAGGTAGGCACGGCGAACGCCAGGTCTGTTGCAGGCATACTCATAATGTTAGTGTCTCCCTCTCTGAAACAGGAAAATGTGAAACTATTGGCGGTAGTTGACCAACACACATTGTTCTGAGAGATTTCTGCAATCAATTAATTGTGCAATTCATTACACTACTTAACAAATAGTGTACTCGTGAACTTAAATTTCCACCTGTTTTAAGGATTGACATACAAAAAGAACTTCATGGTCCAGCAACAACAGAATTCGTGCTTCTTTACCTTATTTGTAAATCTGAGGAAGTTACGTTTGTACTGGGTTGCTTTTACAAGAAACTGTGAACATATTGGTGCTCTTCTTTAGGTATCTTGGTTGACTATGGGGTGAGAAGCACTGAATGTTAATGAAATATCTTGCGATTCTACACGTTAGGGGAGGGGGTGGGGCACAGAAGAAGAGGCAAAAGAGAGATACTTGTTTTATCAAATAAAATTTTTTATCTTATAAAGTTTCTCCTTTCAGTTGCAAGAGGGGAATATTTATCTTTTCTAATGTGCATGTTTAAAAAAAGTTTAAGCTCAGCAGTATTTTCGATGTATGAAACTATTTTGTTTCCTGTTTAGAATTCCTTCGTTGAAAACGACTGTAATATAATGACTGGCAACAGTTGGACATTTACACATGTAAATTAGTTCACATTTACAGTGACGATGTGAAACGAAAATAAATAAATAAAAGAAACGAGTTAATTTATGGGGTTGGGGTAAGTTTCAATAACAAAATGCATTAAGTAAATATAGTTACTTGAACGTAAAATTTCCGAAGCTTGCAATGGGGCAAAGCATCTTCTCATATTGATCTACGATTGTTTCGACAAGATTCAGTAATACAGAACTATGATCTTCATTTGAAGTTTTACGATAGTAAGAAAATCTTTCATCTAAATAAAACTGCAGAATCCAAAACAATACCAAACATTTTGTCAAAAAAAAGAGATTTATAGTGATAAGCACGCCCAGGCGTTTCTGGCTGCAACAGACCTGGCGTTCGTCGTGCCTAGCTGAAGTGACGTCACCAACAAGCGCCGAGGCCTTCCTTTGAGTCGGTGTTGCTACAACCCTGTTTCACTCCCTTCCCAACCACTGCTTCCCTTACATGACCCTCGACTCTTATAACTGCCATCTGTTTTCTGTACAAATTGTAAATAGCCTTTCGCTCCCTGTATTTTACCCCTGCCACCTTCAGAATTTGAAAGAGAGTATTCCAGTCAACATTGTCAAAAGCTTTCTTTAAGTCTACAAATGCTAGAAACGTAGGTTTGTCTTTCCTTAATCTAGCTTCTAAAATAAGTCGTAGGGTCAGTATTGCCTCACGTGTTCCAGTATTTCTACGGAATCCAAACTGATCTTCCCCGAGGTTGGCTTCTACTAGTTTTTCCATTCGTCTGTAAAGAATTCGCGTTAGTATTTTGCAACCGTGACTTATTAAACTGATAGCTTACACACTACTTAACCTAAATTATCCTAAGGACAAACACGCACACCCATGCCCGAGGGAGGACTCAAACCTCCGCCGGGACCAGCCGCACAGTCTTTGACTGCAGCGCCCAGACCACTCGGCTGATCCCGCGCGGTGAAATGATTACATTGGAAGATCAATTACCACAAGCAGTTCAGACGTACCAGGTATCGACCCATGCTGAAACACACATATCTGTATGTGCTGTGGCCTCCACGGGCGGAATAGTCCTGGGATACGTTGATCCATGCTAGCTCGACTTCACGTAGAGTTGTTGGTTGGCGAGGCGCACGAGTCACTTTTCGTGCCATCATATCCCACATGTGCTTGATTGCAGACAAGTGTGGACATCGTGCTGGCCAGGGAAGTTGCTGCACGCCTTGCAGAGCACGTTGAGTTTCACTCGCAGTGTGTGGGCGAGCATTAAACAGTTGGAACACCACACCGCCTTCCTGTTGCAAGAACGGAAAATAACGGGTCTAGCAACATTCTGCATTGCCGAGCGCTGATTGGCGTTCGCTCCAGAAACACTAGAGGTGAACGAGAGTTGCAGCTTATCGCATCCCAAACGATAAGACCAACCGCGCGGGATTAGCCGAGCTGTCTGTGGCGCTGCAGTCATGGACTGTGCGGCTGGTCCCGGCGGAGGTTCGAGTCCTCCCTCGGGTATGGGTGTGTGTGTTTGTCCTTAGGATAATTTAGGTTAAGTAGTGTGTAAGCTTAGGGACTGATGACCTTAGCAGTTAAGTCCCATAAGATTTCACACGCATTTGAACATTTTGAACCATAAGACCAGGGGGGGGGGGGGGGGGCGAGAGGGAGGAGGGTGTCTTGGGCAAATTCATTCTACAAGATAGCACTCACCATGTCTGAGTCGTAAGTGTAAATGACCATCACTGGCGTGCAGGCAGAATCTACTTTCATCGCTGAACGCCACGACGCGCCAATCCATCTTCTAGTGATTCTCTGACGGCCCCAGTCGAGCAGTGCGTGTCGATGCTGTGGCGCGAGTGGAGGTCAGGCTAGAAGTATGCGTTCCCGTAGTCCCACCGGGCTGGGCTCCCAAGCCTTCTCACCTGTGCTGTGGTAGCTGTACAATCTGCAACTGCTGCCCTTAAAACGCGGCGTCTGTGCTGCATGGACATAGAACCACGTTTACCGGTGTGAGAGTGTTCACGTGAGCACTGATACCAGCATTGTTGCACTAGTGACGTTCTACTTCTCCGGAGGACCATCCTAACCCTATTCAAACCCACTCACTTGGCTGTAGGAAGCACGAACGCGTCTCCATCTCGTGCTTCACTGCGTGCTTCACACGTTTGCACCAGACTGAACCTTCTAGCTGTGAGCGTTTGCTATTAAAGGGCACACACACATGGCGCTCTGGTAGCTATCCCGCTGCAATATCTGTTGGCTGATAAATCTGAAGCCATTATCAGTACATCTACTATCCCTCAGGCGGCATATGCCATCATTGGATAAAAATCGACGTAATCTTTCCAGGTGTCTATTTTTTTCCGGCAGTGTACATTGGGTTACACTTATGTTTTGGGCTATATTGCCATGGTCGAATAAATTTCCTGGAGTAGCCCAACGTTTCGTCCCCAATTGTGCAGAACATTTTCAAATGGGGTTCTAGCCTCTATGAATGTCCTATTCATAATACCCTGATCCACCGGATTCGGACCCTCCCCCTGCCTCCCTACCCTAGAACCACTGCGGTTTACAGTAGGGCAAAGGGAGGTGTTATCATTAAAAAAATATTACGAAATGCAGAGACAGTTGCAGGTAATCTGCGGCTCGCTGAAAGATTGGCAGCTTACTAAACGCAATGCAATGAGCGTAAATAGAGGAAAATATCCAACGCCGTTTGATGAAGTTTCTCATACATCGGAGGTTGTGAAACAGGTGCTGATAATGATGATTACAATGACGTACCTCTAGTCTACGTCTGTACTCCAAAAGCAACCTTATGGAGTGTGGTGGAGGGTACTTTGGGGAACCAGTGGCAATTCCCCCGTTCCAGTCGCGAGTAGTGCGCGGAAAGAATGAGCGTTACAAAACCTCAGTACGAGCCCTGATCTCTCTAATTTCTACTTCTTGGTCTTTTCGCGGGAGACACGTACTAGGAATCAGTGTACCGGTTCACTCTTCGAAGAAAGTACGCTCTCGAAACTCTAACCATAAAATGAGACTTCTATGAGCAAAGCTTCTCTTGCAGCGTGTGTCACTGGAGTCGGCTGAGAATGTGCGTGATACTCTAGCGTTTACTAACCTATTACCGAGCGAGGTGGCGCAGTGGTTAGACACTGGACTCGCATTCGGAAGGACGACGGTTCAATCCCGCGTCCGGCCATCCTGATTTAGGTTTTCCGTGATTTCCCTAAATCACTCCAGGCAAATGCCGGGATGGTTCCTCTGAAAGGGCACGGCCGACTTCCTTCCCCATCCTTCCCTAATCCGATGAGACCGATGACCAAGCTGTCTGGTCTTCCCCAAACCAACCAACCAACCAACTAAACTATTACGTGACGAAACGCGCTGCTCTTCTTTTGATGTTCCGAATTTTCTATACATTAACGTTTCCAGTCAGATAGGCAATATGAGTATTTATGGACTACAGTTCCTGAGGGTTCTGCGAATGAATCTCAGTCAGACATGCGCGTATCCCACGATTTGTTTTTGTGTGGCCATTCAACTTGGAGTCGTTCCGTGAGCATACTCCTAGTTACTTAATGGATCTGACTGCTTTCAGTGATTAGTGTACAATCTTTTAATAACAAATTATTGGGTACGTCCGCCTACTTTTGTTTTTGTTAAGAGTCAGTTTCCAATATCTGCACCAAAACGTGTCTTTTGCAGGTCTTCCTACATTTTACTACAATTTTATACCGTTGCGACTTATCTGTATTGGTAAGAATCCTCCGGCAACTTCCGACGTTATCCACTCGGTGATAGACACTAATTGGCCAAAACATTATGACCACTGCCCACCGCCTGGTTGTTTGCTGCCTGGTGGTGCAGAGGTCACGTGACGCGGTAAGAGAGTATATGAGCGGAGCAGAGACGAATAGGAAATCGTTCTAGTGACGCTTAGTGGCGCGAAGGCGGAAATCCGACGACTTAAACAACTGTGACAAAAGCCAGACTGTTGTGGCCCATTGCCTGGGATCGAGCATCTCGGAAACGGCGAAGCTGGTCGGCTGTTTGCGTGCTGCTGTCGTGAGCGTCAGTGGGAAGTGTTTGAAGAATGCTGACACCACGAGTAGGCGACAAGGAGGTGGACGTCCGTACCTCGACACAGAGCATAGGGATAGGAGGCTTGCCCGCCCTCTCTGAAGCAGGATAGACGGTGATCTGTGGCAGATCTGACGACAGAGTACAGTGCTGGCGCAGACACGTTTTGGAGCACACCCTTCGGCGCACATCGTTGTACACGATGTTCTGCAGCAGAGGGCCCCTACGTGTTCCCATGTTGACCCAGCAACATCGTCAGTTATGATTGCAGTAGGCATGGCATCATCGAGATTGGATCGCGGATCAATGCAGTCGTGTCGCCTGGTCGGATGAATCCCGTTTATTGTCAAACCAGTTCGGTGGTCGTGTACAGTTACGCCATCATCCAGGCGAACGGTTGCTCGAAACATGCAGCGCGCCACGGACGCAGGCCGGTGAGATCAGTATTATATTATGGGAGACACTCATGGGGTTCCATGGGGCCTGTGGTAGTAATAGGATGCACCGTGACAGGTGTGGACTATGTGAACATTATTAGGGACCACCTGTAACACCTTACGTTTTGATGTCTTCCCGAAAACCGGTGGCATCTTCCAGCAGGATAACTGTTTGTGTCACAAGGCCAGAACCGTGCTGCAGTAGTTTTGGGAGCACGGTAGTAAACTCACTCTGATGGCTTGGCCATCAAATTCGGCTTATCTGAATCCCACGAAAATCAACTGGGACACTATCGGGTGCCCGCTCCGCGCCCAGAAACCAACTGCCCTTAAATTACGGGAAGTGTGTGTGACCTGTTCCTACGCCTCTAGTGCCACAAAGCTCTGAAATCTATCAACTAATCGCCGAATCCATGGCACGCTGATTGATTGCTGAAGTGCGTTCCAGAAGTGGACCAGCACGCTTTTAATTAGGTGATCATAATGCTTCAGCTCATCAGTGAACATGTTGTGTTCTATTTTTTAGTGACTCTTCCGCGTAGGCAAACAACTGGTCTGATATTTCGTAGCTCGTAGTTTGTTCATTACAGCAAAATATATATGATGCTCTCTGCTATGATATTATGAGTGTATTAGGTACGAAATTGTAACGGCATAACGCCTTTGTTTCATAAAAGCCTTTCAATTATACTGGCCAGGAACGATGAAAACCTGTTTTTAACTATGTAATCTATGGATGCTGTCAATTTAAGGAAGAAATTAAGTATGTGTGAAGTCGTAAAGGTATTAACACTAATCAACGGTGTTTTATGATCGGAATATGGTTAGATTGTTAGCCGAAACTAGTTATCAGTCGAAATAAATATGATTTAATGTGCAATCTTGACTTCATAGGTTTTCAGTCCCTAATATAAATATAAGAGTCGAGGGGCACCAAAGGGAAGCTGTGGCTGAGAAGGGAATGAGACAAGGTTGTAGTCTATCCCCAATGTTATTCAATCTGTATACTCAGCATACAGGAAAGGAAACAAAAGAAAAAGTTGGAGCAGGAATTATAATCCATGGAGAAGAAATAAAAACTGTGAGGTTTTCCCATAATATTGTAATTCTGTCAGAGACAGCAAAGGACTTGGAAGAGAAGTTGAACGGAATGGACGGTTTGTTGAAAGGAAGATATAAGATGCACATCAACGAAAGCAAAACGAGGATAATGGAATGTGGCCGAATTAAATAAGGTAAATGTAAATGTCGTGTGACTAGGGCCTCCCGTCGGGTAGACCGTTCGCCGGGTGCAGGTCTTTCGATTTGACGCCATTTCGGCGACTTGTGCGTCGATGGGGATGAAATGATAATGACTAGAACAACACAAGATCCAGTCCCTGAGCGGAGAAAATCTCCGACCGCTGCCCGGAATCGAACTCGGGCCCTTAGGATTGACAGTCTTTCGCACTGACCACTTTTTTTAAATGTTATTTTGTTGTATATTGTTCTTGGGCTTTTTTCGTGGCGGGCGTCCGATGACAGCCGTTCAGGTTGTCCGTTGATCTGTTCACTCTGTTTTCTATTACAGAGGGTAGCTAAACCGTCTGACCGGAAACGCTGAGCTACTGTGCCGGCTACCACTGAGCTACCGGGGGCAGACATTAAATAAGGTGATGCTGAGGGAATTAGTTTAGGAAATGAGGCACTTAATGTGGTAGATGAAGTGCAAAGGATATATAATGTAGACTGGCAATGGCAAGAAAAGCGTTTTCTGAAGAAGAGAAATTTGTTAACATCGTGTATAGATTTAATTGCCAAGAAGTCTTTCCTTTTTTTGAAACAAGTATCTGTAGAAATGCAGTGTATCCATGTATGGAAGTGAAATATGGACGATAAACAGTTTAAATAAGAAGAGAACAAAAGCTTTCGAAATGTGGTGCTCCAGAAGAATGCTGAAGATTATGTGGGTAGACCACGTAACTAATGAGGAGGTACTGAATAGAAATGTGGAGAAGAGAAATTTGTGGTACAACCTCGCTAAAAGTAGGGATCGGTTGGTAGGGCACATTCTGAGGCATAAAGGGATCACCAATTTAGTACTGGAGGGAAGCGTGAGGGATATAAATCGCAGAGGGAGACCAAGGGATGACTACTGTAAGCAATTCAGAGGTTGCAGTAGTTACTCGGAGAGGAAAAGGTTTGCACAGGATAGAGTCGCATGGAGAGCTGCATCAAACTAGTCTTTCGAATGAAGACCACAACAAGAACAAAAACAACATAAATAAAAAAATTACAACAGATCGCGTCTAATCTCGTTGACACTGTCAACAAACTTGATAGTAAACTGTGTTCAATATCAAATCAGAGTCAACAATCATAACGAAGAAGGGATGCCGAGAAATTATCGTTCAGCAAGATATTAGACTTTAATGTTTACTATGTCCAAGGGAAAGCGGCTCATTCCGTTTCAAAGAAGCCGGTAGCTTACCGCTGAGCATTTGTGGCGAGTCATGTACACGCTAGACACACTTGCGACAATTATCGGAAAGTGAGAGAACTCAGTCACGGCGGAATGTCACACGCTCTGTCCCGCGCCGAGACCGATCTTATGGCGGAGCACGCAGTCGTAAAGCGCGAACAGTGCTTGTCGGGTGGTCGTTGCGCCTCTTTCGGCCCAGCACTGCGCATTACGAGCTGCCTCGTACACTCAGAGAAGTGCGCGCTTGAACGACACCGCGGCGCCTCTCTGGCAGTCGTGATGCGCGCAGGTTAATCCCGTGCTGCACAACAGCCCCTAATTAAGTCTCAGTTGCAGCCGGCCCGGCTCAGTACTGCAATTAGCCGCGTCGCGGCGCTTTGTTCACCGCGAGCGGTATTGCCCGGTTTGTCCGCGAAAGCGCTCAAATTGCCAGCTACTCGGCAATTACGAGCGCCGGGCTTCGTAAGCGCATTGCCAGCGCCGGTGGCTGGGTAAATGTCAAACAACTGCTGTAGGGAGCGTGACGCCGCACTCTCGGGCCCTTTCCTCGCAAACAGCAGACGGCCGTATTTGCCGTTTATTTTACGTGTCTGCTCCGTAACAGATCGCGCGGATAACTCTAGACAAATAGCAGCAAGCACGGAAAGAAAGACAGCGATACTATACTGTGTTCATCCTAGGAATAAACCTGATGTAAACATTACACCGTGTACTCTTTCGCGTTTGCTTGATCCTCACTGGATTTCGTTTCAGCCAAGCTGTCTCGATTACAGTCAAGTACGACAATAAGCTTACGTTTTGTGCTGTGCGTTACGTCCACATCGAATCAGCAGTGACGAGAGATAGTAGATTTAGCAGCGCATTTAACTTGGACAGCACTGACCAGGTGGGCTAATCCAACCTCCAATGAAGTGAACAATTGCAGTTAAGATGTAAAATGAGACGATCAGAGTAGAAAATATAACATCGACTACCATTTCGTTTCTAAACAGAATGAAATGATATACGGCAAAACTCCGGCACTTCGCTTCTCAGGTCACCATACGGAAACAAGCATGCTCTCTCTCTATCTTAGCTAAAATAGTATTGTAAATAAAAGCAAGAGTAATGAAAATTCCTAACTTATACAGACGTTAATTTTTCTGCGTGAGCTATGTGTGACGTAAAAGCATATCTAGACATTTCATCATACAGTTAAATATTGAAGCCATTGAAGGTATTACAGCCAGTTCTCTTCTAATCTTTCAACTTCTTCCATATCCGTCTCCACGGAACAAATTTTATTACTGGAACTGTCATCTGCTACATTGATAAGGAGTCGATCAACAACAGACTCCACGAAGCCATCCAAGCGCCACTTTTCTACCCTTTTTTTATGACGTGCCGTATGTATCCCGCCAACATTCCGTGGTGACGTGTGACAAAGCTTCGTGCATTAGTTCCAGTACGTGTGGCAGCTTAAATAAATTGTTATTTCTCGCAATAAATCCCTTAACTTGGCTCCAGATCAATTCTGTTGGATTCATACTGGGGTGGTATTCATACTGCAGTGATACAGTTGCAACTGTAAAAATGCGGCAATTGTATGGTGTGCTCGGCGCCGTGAAAACTGTTATTCATATTTCTCCGACGGTTATCACGCTCGCTCTTGTGAGACAACATCTCTGGTGTAAGACAATGGAGTCATCAAAATAAAGAGTATTTGATTTTTCATTTTTCTCCCAAAAATTTAATTTTGTAATGTTTTCTTAACTTACGAAACTTTAACAATCTTTTATAAAATATCGATGATTAAGAATTTATATTTACAGTGAAAACTTGGATTCTGCGTGCGATACGTAATCGGAAAGAAGAAGATGTGCATTTGTCATAAAAATGATGATTAAGTATATATTAATTAGCATATACTTGATGAATTTCACATTTGAATGTGCAAAGAATGGAAGTGATCGAAAAAAGAAGGAAACCAGTGACTCACACAATACCAAACTTCAACGCTACCGCCGGCCTGGGTGGCCGAACGGTTCTAGGCGCTATAGTCTGGAACCGCGGAACGCTACGGTCGCAGGTTCGAATCCTGCTTCGAGCATGGAAGTGTGTGATGTCCTTATGTTAGTTAGGTATATGTAGTTCTAAGTTCTAGAGGACTGCTGACCTACTGCTACGGTCGTAGGTTCGAATCCTGCCTCGGGTATGGAGGTGTGTGATGTCCTAATGTTAGTTAGGTTTATGTAGTTCTAAGTTATAGGGGACTGATGACCACAGATGTTAAGTCCCATAGTGCTCAGAGCCACTGCTGACCTCAGAAGTTAAGTCCCATAGTGCTCAGAGCCACTTTTTTTTTCAATGCTACCGATTATCCCAAATATGTTCCATTTAGTAAACAGAGTTTCTCGAAAAACTTAAATGCCTATTTTTTCTGTAATTTCGTGAAAAACAAATGAAATGATTCAAATGGCTCTGAGCACTATGAGACTCAACTGCTGAGGTCATTAGTCCCCTAGAACTTAGAACTAGTTAAACCTAACTAACCTAAGGACATCACAAACATCCATGCCCGAGGCAGGATTCGAACCTGCGACCGTAGCGGTCTTGCGGTTCCAGACTGCAGCGCCTTTAACCGCACGGCCACTTCGGCCGGCCGTGAAAAACATTAAGAACAACTTGTTTCTCATCATTTTTGACGGTGATCCGTGAATGTTTTACTTCAGTGCAGGAATAAGTGTGAGCGATTTTCACATTACGTATTGACAGCGCGATAACCGCGCAGAAGCAGCGTTTACAGAACCTGCGACTGTACCCGGTTTTTAAGGTAAAAACTACGTAGCTAAAGCATGACTAAGAAAAACTTTGATGGCTATTAAGACATTAGACTACCTTAAACTTTCATTTACAATGACACTGTAATAAAATATATAATACGTAGTTGGACCTACCTCCAAGAGCGCAATAACACCAGTCATTGAGTTCCTATTTGTTTACATTATGTTTGCACTTAAGATGAACGAAGTATAGTCTCTAACGCCCCGTCAACGACAATGTCAAGTGAGACAAAGAACAAGTTTGAATGGAGGATGGATACGGGGCGTGCCCTTTCAAAGGAGCCATCCCGGCATTCGTCTTGAGCTGCTTAGGGGCGTCACGGGGCTCTGAACCCCCATGTCTTAGCACTGCTGCTCCGGCGTTTTCCCCATCGTAGCTCTTTAGCTGCGTCTAATACAAGGACTACAAACAGCCGTGAATGAAACAGAAAGGAACATTAATTTAAGACGGAATAAAAAAAAATTGCCCGCTGTCAAGGATTTGAAACTGATTCGTTACAATATTGTCAGAGATTGAATACGATCGCCACAAACAAAACTTCAAATGTTGTTCATGGATATTTTCTGAGTATTATTGTAGTAGGCACCCGTCGTCTCCAGCGGCTCGTTACAGATTAATGAAATTGTGATTTATTCGGTTGTCGTCCGAGCTTGTAATATGCATCACCAAAAGGTACAACACAGAAAATTAGTAATTCAACAACATGCAAAACGCAAAAGTAGCGTGATGTGGTTGCCTTCTTTCCTGGAACACTTCACCAAAGCTTCTTTGTTCGTTGTGACGATCTTCCACTGCATTTAGAAAACGCATTAAGGAGATCCCTATCGGTCAACTCATGATCAGTAAACCTGTCCATACTGCTGTTTATCACCGTTTAGCGTACGACTAAAACTCGCGGAAAAACCAACATGAGACAGAGCAGAGCAGTACTACTGAATACAAGCCTGAGGGCGAAGACTAGGGTGGGCATTAGTGTTGTGAGCTGATCGCAAAAGTTCCTTTCCAAAGAAGGCACGAACTGCATACAATTGACATTTCAACTGTTGTGCAGATATCTTCACTGCAGAACAGACACAAAGGAAAATTGAGGTAAGAAATCAAACCAAATACATTTACTCCGTAATACATCACCGGAAACCACGGGCGCAAATATTCAGAAAATATCAGTCAATAATCTCTCAAATTTTGTCACTCGAATTCCAGTTCAACTTGTATTCGGCTGAATGCGCTTTACAATTTTCATGGAAGTTCGACTTACCAGTTGATCTGACGACTTGGTAATTTTAAGTGGTTTCTTTTATTTAGACTGCTTTACGCTTTACCATCTGAAAGGTTTTTTTTTACGAAGCTGAAATATAATGTTGCTACAGTCAGATGTACAGGGTGTATATCCTAGGAGTCGTCAGCCGAATTTTTTTCTGGTGGTTCGGCAGATGATTTCAATTTCTTTTTTGCAAACGTGTACATGTAGTCAGCCCTAACAAATGCTGCTCATCACATCTTTCGTGCAACCCCAGCGTCAGTGAAAAGCGTGGAATTTTGACGTGACTATTCTACGGAGTGGTCATTCTACATTTTGTATCCTCTCCATTACGGCCATCCTGAATTATTTTACTGCTCAAATAGCAAAACACATCTACAAATACTATTAATCTGATTATTATTGCTCTCTTGCACAGTGCGCATCAGTTGCATTTAACTATTTGCAATCCTTAGAAACTAATTGTGAAAATCACCAGAACGTGCTCGGAACAAGTTTGTTATCAATGTACGGGGGTGCATAGAAACAGTCCGAAAAACTTGTAAGTGTGATGCAGGGGAGGTTCTACTGAGAAATAACTGTTAAGAAAAAAATTCGATACTTTGCACCGTTTCCGAGTTACTTAGCATTGAAGTTAGCCAACCAGATAGTCGCGCTCGTATTCAAGCAGTCTGCCACAGCGTCACCAAATTTGTATTATGTTTGATTTCCTCAAACCGAACAAACATAGCTTTCTCTCACCTAGCTTAAATTGATTGCTTTCGGAGAATAGCACATTTTAATAAGTATTGAACATTTGAACAATTGGTAACTCACGAACCCACAGATGTCTGTGCAACACCGCAGTCTAGCGCGTGCATGTTCTTGAATTTGGGTGCGAAATGACCTAATTGCCTAACTTCAATACTAAATAACTCGTAAACAGCGTACGTATCGAATTATTTCTTAAGAATTATATCGCGGCACAACCTCGCCTGCAACACCCTTTCAAGGTTTTCAGACTGTTTCTGACCACCCCGTATTTTTTAATTTGAAAATTTATTGTACAGTGTGACGGCTCTGTGATGCAGCAGCACCGAAGGCCAAGTAAAGTAACATAAGAAAATAGTAAAGCTGAAGGTTTCATATGGCGTCTAAAGAACACAATTCTCTCAACTTTTATGCAGAAGCTCGAAGTTAAGTGCATGTGTTGTTCAAAAGTACGATGCGAAGTTCCTGCAGATATAGATGCATCGTGCTTCTGAACAACGCAGGTACTGGAATGTTGTATTTATCCGCCAACAACTGATAAGCGACTTTCAATTAAAATGTCTCCCCTGTGCAGGAATGTACATAATGGTTGTACGAGTGCTGGTTGCAGAAACATGATTGAGAACATATGGAAGTTTTGGACTGACCTTGAAGCGTGGTCAGGTTGTCTAATGGTAGGAACACAGGTCGTGGTAATCGGGAAATCCGAATTTGACTCCCGTTGCGGCACAAATTTTCGTTGTCGTCATTACATTTTACAGGTGATGGTTGTCCACATGCGCAACTGCGAACACGTTTCACAGAAGTTAAGTACGACACGCATTTGCCCGTAATATCGGTCACGAAATATTGCGGTCATTAGTTTTTTAGACTCACTGCCGAACATATTTCGATACGCATAAACTGACAATAGCAGCGGAACTCTTCGGCAGCCTCACAGAAAACGACTACCAGAAACTTTTTGAGCAACAAGAGGGGCGGACATAGACACGTGTCAAGTCGAAACGGTTCTGCTTTGGAGGCGACCATCATTAACTGAAGTCACTTGTTAAGTACTTGCCGAGTGCTGTGGACGAGCGGTTCTAGGCGCTTCAGTCCGGAACCACGCTGCTACTACGGTCACAGGTTCGAATCCTGTCTCGGGCATGGATATGTGTGATGTCCTCAGGTTAGTTAGGTTTAAGTAGTTCTAAGTCTAGGGGACAGATGACCTCAGATGTTAAGTCCCTTAGTGCTTAGAGCCATTTGAACCATTTGTTAATTACATAAATTTGCCATATCAGTCTCATTTCGGTCGCGGCGGAATTTTCCGGCGAAGCACTACAACAGAAACTGCTCGTCCACTGTTGCTGAACTGACAGAGTTTCGATTGAATCTCGTCACACCGTAAGGACACAGCCTTCAATGTCGACAAACTGTCGCGCACTAATACTTGCTTTGTTCTCATCCTGACGACGACGTTTGTGGAGTGCGGCATTGTGTTGCGCGTGGTCTCGGTTGCGCTCAGGCCATATCCTGGTTTATGCGCGGCAAGGAGTGGGTGCGTCTGCTTCACGGATTTACTCGAGATCGTAAATGTTCGGTACTCTTCGCGCAGAAACAACGACGATTCCGTGACTCGTTACGAGTACGTGACTCAACCACGACCGAGCTGCGTGTCTCGGGCGAGGTCAGACGTAGAGCTCCGAGCAATAGCCTTCTAGCGGATGCACACGTTAATCATGAAAGGAGCGTGCATATGTTCGAAATTCTGAGAAAAATAGGGGTAAGGTATAGGGAAAAACGGGTAATGCACAATATGTACAAGGGCCAAGATGGAATAATAAGAGTGGACGACCAAGAACAAAGTGTTCTGATTAAAAAGGGTGTAGTCTTCCGCCCCTACTGTTCAATCTCTACATCGAAGAAGCAGTGATGGAAATAAAAGTAAGGTTCAAAGGTGGAATTAAAATTCAAGGTGAAAGGATATCAGTGATATGATTCGCCGATGACATTGCTCTCTTAAGTGAGAGAGAAGAAGAATTGCATGATATGCTGAATGGAATGGACAGTCTAATGAGTACAGAATATGGGTTGAGAGTAAACCGAAGAAAGACAAAAGCAATGAGAAGTAGCAGAAATGAGATCAACGAGAAACTTCACATCAGGATTGATTGTCATGAAGTAGATGAAGTTAAGGATTTCTGCTGCGTAGGAAGAAAAATAACTAATGATGGGCGGTAAAGGACATCAAAAGTAGACTAGCAGTGGCAAAAAGGGCGTTCCTGGCCAAGAGAAGTCTACTAGTATCAAACATAGGCCTTAATTTGAGGAAGACGTTTCTGAGAATGTACGTTTGGAACACAGCATTGGATGGTAGTGTAAAGTGGACTTGGGGAAAGCTGGAACAGAAGAGAATCGAAGCATTTGAGATGGCGTGCTATAAACGAATGTTAAAAATTAGGTGGACTGATAAGGTGACGAATAAGGTTCTGCGTAGAACCGGAAAGGAAAGGAATAAGTGGAAAACACTGACAAGGAGAAGGGTCAGGATGATAGGACATCTCCTAAGACATCAAGGAATGACTTCCATGCTACTAGAGGGAGCTGTAGAAGGCAGAAACTGTAGAGGAAGACAGAGATTGGTTTACATCCAGAAAATAATTGAGGACGTAGATTGCTAGTGCTACTCTGGGATTAAGAGGTCGGCACGGGAGAGCAGTTCGTGATGGGCCGCATCAAACCAGTCAGAAGATTGATAAATAACAAAAGAAAACAAAAAAGTAATGAGTCTTTCGACCATTCGGAAACTCTCTTTTTGCCTTTTCCTATGTATGCCCAATGTATTCTGTAATATATTTCACGTATTCTAATTCTCGTGTGTCCCTACAACGTTTATCTCCAGTGTCTTGGAAGTCGCAGTTGTAAGAGACATTAGCAGCTGTCTCATATACGGTTAAAGGTTCTCTGTGTTCTTTCTAATGTCCATTTAAAATCGACGATGTGTACTGGCACTTTGTTTGTAATTTCAGCTTATTGTTTTAGATCTTCAATAATTGTGTCTGGCGTAACATTAATCTTTGCATCTACACAAGACATGGCTCTGTTGGACTCACGTGAACTCTCTGCATTTTTAATCATTACTGTTGCTCAATTTTACTCATCATCCGAGTTTAGTTTTATTCAGGCAGACGCTGAGGGGGTGAACTCTAATCGCATACACGATCCCATCAGTGGTCTGTATCGGTAAACATCTTCCAAAGGCTTCTGTAACAGCGATGTTGTGTCTGCAATCATCGGCTAACAACTGGGTAGTCACTTTTTTGATACAAGACTCTGCCAAGTCCATTCCAATCTGAAGTTATACTTTCGACATTGACACGCAATCACATTCACTTGCCGGCCGCAGTGGCCATGCGGTTCTAAGCGCTTCAGTCTGGAACCGCGCGACCGCTACGGTCGCAGGTTCGAATCCTGCCTCGGGCATGGATGTGTGTGATGTCCTTAGGTTAGTTAGGTTTAATTAGTTCTAAGTTCTAGGGGACTGATGACCTCAGATGTTAAGTCCCATAGTGCTCAGAGCCATTTGAACCACATTCACTCGTTATAGCCACTTATGGTAGTTAAGCGAACCTGATATAAAAAGAAAGTAACAAACGGATTGTCTGTGACAGAATGCTCACTGAAATATTACAGAATTTGACCACTACGAATGTTCAGTCTACGCTCACGGCTTGTATAACACGCCGCTCAATTTTGGTTATTCGAAAGTCACAGTTTACATATTAAAATCGGAGTTTCACGTGTTCGTCTTTTTCACACGTTCGCGTCCACTTTGCGGCACTCCACGGTCACGTTTTAATCATTCCACAAAATTATCACTCTATTCAGAGCTCCTCATACCTACGTCCGAACATCATCAAGGCTAATATCCGAACCGATCTAGGCTCCACAAAGCAATCCTCTTAGTCCACAAAATACGCGCGAACATATGGACGTCTGATTGGCTGATATACATCGTGATCAACCCAATACTAGTTTTTTTTAGTTTTGACCAACTATTTAGACGAACCACAACTCAGTAGTTATTAAGAACAATTCATCAAAAGCACAAATTTATAAAATCCACAAATATGAAAGTAACTCCCTCTTTAAGAAACTAAATTATCGTAAAATGTATCTTGTTTCTCAGTCCCATAAACTGGCTGGTTGCACTCTGCGACTTCCCCTCAGTATAACTCACTCTCTCTGTACACATTTCTCACGCTAAGGTGTACCCAGTTAATACACACAAAAATATCCATTGATTTAATACCTCACCTTCACACCATCATTCGCATTAAGAATTAAACAAATTAGCGATAGTTAAACAGCTGCAATAAATACAGTTTTGTTTCCCAAATATACAGTTTTAACTGCTAGATAATTTCACAGTCCTTAGGAAGCTGACACCTTTCGGCCACAGTTGTAACTACACTGGTGTCCAAAATTAAAGCAGTAAGCCGCTATTTCCCCGTGTTGTGTCTAATTCACGGTATAATCATACAAAATGTCAACAAATGTCCTTACAACCGTGTTCTTCATGGAAGGTGACATTCCGGTCAATGGACAAGCACGTCGACGATGATGTCAGGGTAAACGGGGTAGTTTTTTTCCGGGTAGGCCCACATCCACAGTCGCTGTGTATACATTCACAGGCGGTGCAATATAGCACAAAGAAGATACGTACTAGTCTCTCTGTGTTTGAGGCCCATAAGAAGAATGGAAGCAGGACAGTCGCAAACTGATGTGGCCCGAGAATTTAATGTGTATCGCCCTGTTGTTTCTCGGATGTGGCGACGGTTTATAGAGACCGAAACAGTATCCTGAAGGCGAGGGCATGGCCGTCCACTTGTGATATCAAAAGGAGAGGACCATTATTTGGCCCGAAGGGCGCGACAGTACCGCCTTAATACTGTACGTCAGCTGGAATTTTACCTCGCAGCATCCACTGAACTTGTTGTATCGAGACAAACGGTGTACAGAAGGCTTCGACATGGTAGCCTTTATTGTCAGAGACCTTCCGTATGTGTACCTCTGATGAATCTTCACAGAGGGTAACGTCTAGAGTGGAGGTGTCAACTTGCCACATGGACGGTCGAACAGTGGGCCAATGTTCCTTTCGCATATGAGTCCCAGTTAGGTCTGAAGAGTGATTCTCGACGCTTTCGCATCTGGAGGTAAAGTGGAACATGATTTCGGAATCCGAACATTGTGGAAAAAGACGGATATCAAGGAGGAATGTTAATGGTGTTGGCAGGGATTGTGGTGACCACTCGAACAACTCTTCATGAAATTGTACGGGTGAATTGGAAAGGTTTAACTACTGTCAGGCATAGTGACGAGTTCTTGGGACCTCGTCTGTGTTGTTGAGAGGTGCTGTGGGCCCAGACTTCGTATTGATGGACGATAATGCTCGTTCTCATAGAGCACGGATGGCTGATGTTGTCTTGGAAAGCGGAAGATATTGCACACATGGCGTGGCCTGCTCGCTCTCCCGATTTGAATCACATGGAGCATATCTGGGATGCATTAGGTTTTCATCACGTCAACATCCACCAACCACACTCCAAGACTTGTGAGCAGCTCTGCAGGAAGGATGGACGTTATTGCCTCAACATGAGATTGATGACGTCATCCACACAATGTCCCGTCGGTGTCAGACCTGTATTAATGCCCGCGATGGTCACACATCATACTGAGTACATTAACCAGTTGTCGATGTGTGTGCAAATCCGTTAAGTTGGAAAAAACGAAGAATATCCTTGTCTACCGCGATGGATATTGGAGTGTGGCATAATCAGTGTACTTGCAGCCAGCTACTGGATCCGAGCGCATCCGTCACGCAATAATCGTGACTCATCGCATCTGTCCTCTCGCCTCCCTCCCTTACTTACAAAGACGCGATGCAAGTCGCTACACCTCAGGTTGGGTCAGCAGAGAATCGAGCTGACCGGACCAACTGCTGCCTGCAGCAGCTCGCGACAGGCAGAGAGAAACCTCCTTCCTGCATCCGCGGCCGTTGCCAGCAAGCGGAGCAGCGCTCCAGGCGAAGCCAACACCGGCCCTGGCTCTGGAGGGAGCGGCGTGCAGGTCGCAGGCAGGTGACTAGAGACCCCCAACACTGTAGGGAGGACAAAGCAGGTTCAAATGTTTCAAATGGCTCTAAGCACTATGGGACTTAACATCTGAGGTCATGAGTCCCCTAGACTTAGGACTACCTAAACCTAACTAACCTAAGGACATCACACACAGCCATGCCCGAGGCAGGATTCGAACCTGCGACCGTAGCAGCAGCGCGTTTCCTGACTGAAACGCTTAGAACCGCTCGGCCACAGCGGCTGGCAAAGAAGGGTAAATCGACCGATACAGGGCGTCTCAGCCTGGTGATGTACGTGGACCATTTGTAACAAGCCTGCACTGGTGCTGCCTGCTCTTGCTGAAATGGCGTCCACGTTACAGCTTCCTGTCCTGACAGTGACAAGGGCATCAGTTTCCTCTCGTACTTGCGGACGTAATTAGCTTTGATCTCTAGCGTAATCACTGTCCTAATACACAAGCTACCAATAGAAATTTAGGAGAGGTGGGGAGATTACAACGCTACGTAATAAAAATCGTGGACAGACACAATGAAAGCTATTGCTTTTGAAACCTTGAAAAAAAAAGACACAAGAAGTTCACTTAATCAATTGATGAATTGATGAATAGAGACATGGGGAAAGAGAGGATGAAGAGAAAGAGGCTGAAGGAGGAGGAGAGAGCGAGAGGGAGGGGTGAGAACAGAGGATGAGGATGTATAGGAAAGAGGAGGAGGGCGAGAAGGAGATGGACAGAGAGTGTATGGAGGACGAGGAGGGAAGAGCAGAGAGAGGGGAAGGAGCAGATGGATAGGGTGGGTAGGGACGAGGAAATGGATAGAGATAGGTAGGCTGGAGGAGGTGGACACAAGGCGAGGGAGGAGCCTGCATGGACAAAGAGAGGAGGAGGAGTACATCGACAGAGAGAGAGTACAGGCAGAGAAGGGGAGGAGAGGAAGGAGATGAAGAGGGAGAGATGGTAAGAGAAAGAGATGCACAGAGGTACAAGGGAAGGTGGACAGAAGAGGAGGAGGAGTAGATGAACGGAAAGAGAGGGAGGAGTAAGTAGATGGAGAGGAAAGGAGGAGATGGACAGAGGGAGAGGGGAATGGGAAAGAAAAGGTGTACAGAGAGGGGGGGGGAGGAGATGGGGCAGATAGAGGTGGGAGAATGAAGTGGACAGAGATGAGGGAGGAATAGGCGGCCACAGAGAGGGGGGAGCAGGAGAAGTGTTTTTGCAGTACCACTTGATAATTGCCACACAGCGTAAATGGCAATAGCATGCTGCACTAATAAATAATTTTATGGTCCTAGGCGACCATGATGCCATTTACAAAATTTTACCTGACTGTGAACTTCAACTGAGAGAAAGAAATCTGTGTCCAGAATCAGATTTTCACTCTGCAGCGGTGTGTGCGCTGATATGAAACTTCCTGGCAGTTTAAAACTGTGTGCCGGACCAAGAATCGAACTCGAGACCATTGCCTTTCGCGGGCAAGAGTTCTTGCCCGCGAAAAGCGAAGGTCCCGAGTTCGAATCTTGGTCCGGCACACAGCTTTAATCTGCCAGGAAGTTTCAGACTTACTGTTGGTAGGCCTTGGACCGTAACCACGTTGCGTTCAGAAGGGAAGATTCACTGAAGAACTTCGTTTTGTGTAGTCTGCGTGAGGGCGTCACACAGATGCTCAACAAAATGCTGTGGCAGGCGCTACAAGAGAGGCGTTATGTATCGCATAGACCTTTCAGCACATTATTCCTGTAGACCAAGGTCCTCTATCGGTTAGGAAACACAGTACTGTCTCCATTGTATAGTGAACACGAGGATAAAGTCGGAGAAATGACAGGGTATATATTTATTTCCGCATTTATTTGGTATGATAGTTTTGTCTTGTAGTGGCTATAACAAATAGTCCGAATTACTACAGAAGGATATGAAGGGTATATTCCAGTTGCTGATGTTACATAAATTACACAATAATAAATGCTAATGAGTGAAAATGTTATCAAATGTTTTCAGAAGTCGGTGCCCCTCAGCTCTTATATATTTATACTTATACATCCAGTTTCTGATGTCTGACAATCGTCAGGTTCATAAGAGTATTCACAGCATCGTGTTACCGTCAAGTGATGAAACCATGAACAGTACACAGTAGTCAAATTACGTTTATCACTTGACGATAACGAGTTTGTATTACACCTTACCGTGAATACCTTTATGAACCTGATGACGGTCAGACGACAAACTGGAGGTATAAGTATAAATAAAGTATTTTATCAGTAGCTTTAGGTGGTAATATGGCATTTTTCGAAAAATAAGATTAAGGCCTACAATCTGAATGACACCTGGTGGCGTTGCGTACACATGACGCAGTAAGGAAAGTATACAGGGTGTTACAAAAAGGTACGACCAAACTTTCAGGAAACATTCCTCACACACAAAGAAAGAAAATATGTTATGTGGACATGTGTCCGGAAACGCTTACTTTCCATGATACAGCTCATTTTATTACTTTTCTTCAAATCACATTAATCATGGAATGGAAACACACAGCAACAGAAAGCACCAGCGTGACTTCAAACACTTTGTTACAGGAAATGTTCAAAATGTCCTCCGTTAGCGAGGATACATGCATCCACCCTCCGTCACATGGAATCCCTGATGCGCTGATACAGCCCTGGAGAATGGCGTATTGTATCACAGCCGTCCACAATACGAGCACGAAGAGTCTCTACATTTGGTACCGGGTTGCGTAGACAAGAGCTTTCAAATGCCCTCATAAATGAAAGTCAAGAGGGTTGAGTTCAGGAGAGCGTGGAGGCCATGGAATTGGTTCGCCTCTACCAATCCATCGGTCACCGAATCTGTTGTTGAGAAGCGTACGAATACTTCGACATACAGTGACGTGGTCAACGTTACCTTGTACAGCAGCAACTTCTCTGACGCTGACATTAGGGTTATCGTCAACTGCACGAAGAATTGCCTCGTCCATTGCAGATGTCCTCGGTGTTCTAGGTCTTCCCCAGTCGCGAGTCATAGGCTGGAATGTTCCGTGCTCCTTAAGACGCCGATCAATTGCTTCGAACGTCTTCCAGTCGGGACACCTTCGTTCTGGAAATCTGTCTCGATACAAACGTACCGCGCCACGGCTATTGCCCCGTGCTGATCCATACATAAAATGGACATCTGCTAACTCCACATTTGTAAACATTGCACTGACTGCAAAACCACGTTCGTGATGAACACTAACCTGTTGATGCTACGTACTGATGTGCTTGATGCTTGTACTGTAGAGAAATGAGTCGCATGTCAACACAAGCACCGAAGTCAACATTACCTTCCTTCAATTGGGCCAACTGGCGGTGAATCGAGGAAGTACAGTACATACTGACGAAACTAAAATGAGCTCTAACAAGGAAATTAAGCGTTTCCGGACACATGTTCACATAACATCTTTTCTTTATTGTGTGTGAGGAATGTTTTCTGAAAGTTTGGCCGTACCTTTTTGTAACACCCTGTATAACCTGAGCAGAGAATTATGGGGAACCAATGCAGCGAATATAGGGGCCGGAAACGGAGAAATCCATTGAAATAAGCGAATTTGGCAAGGGCCGAACGCCTGAAAATAAATATCTCGGAAACGCGAATCTGGTCGGCTGGGCACGTGCTACCGCCGTCACCATGTATGAAATGTGGTCGAATGACGGCGAAACCACGAGTGACCGAAAAGATCTTGGACGTGTACACATCGTCACGGAAAGTGGAGGTCGGAGACTTGCCAGCTCTGTAAAACCGGATAGGCGGCGATATGTGGCACAATACTGATGCAGAGACAAGTGTTTCGGAGCGTACAGTTCTGCCCAGAATGTTTAACATGGGGCTCAGCAGCGGGTGACCCTTACGTTTTCCCACATTGACGCGACGACATCGTCAGTTACGACTGAAGCGGGTATGAGGTCATTGTGGATGAATGGAAGCACATCGCCCGGTCGATTTGGATGACTGTTTTTGTTTTTTTTAAAGCTCGTTCCGGATAGGCCGTCATCCGGCTGAACAGCTACTCGATATATATTATGGACGACATTCACCCGAGCTCCTACATCCACATTTATACAACCGTGTAACACCAAAAGTCGGTTCTTCTCCTGTTCCACTCGCAAGTAAAGCGAGGGGTAAGCGACTGCTTATATGCCTCCGTATGAGCCTTAATATCCCGCATTTAATCATCGTGGTCGTTTGTGAAATGTATGGCGGCAGTAGGATCATTCTGCAGTCAGCTTCAAATACCGGTTCTCTAAAATTTCTCAATACTGTTCCTCGAAAAGAACATCGTCTTCACTCCAGGGATTCCCATTTCAGTTCCCGAAGCATCTCCGTAACATTTGCCTGTTGTTCGAACCTACCGGTAACAAATCTAGCATCTCGCCCCTGGATTGCTTGAATGTCTTCCTTTAATCCGACTTGGTGCGGATTCCAAACAGCAGAGCAGGACTCAAGAATCAGCGTCCTATACGTGGTCTCCTTTGCAGATGACCCACACTTCCGTAAACTTCTCCCAGTAGACCGAATTCGACCATTCGTATTACCTCGTACAATCCTTAGATGCTTGTTCCATTTCAAATCGCTTTGCAACGTTACGGTGAGATATTTAACCGACTTGACTGTGTCAAGCAGAACACTACTGGTGCTGTATCCGAACATTATGGGTTGTTTTCCTACCCATTCGGATTACATTTTTTTTCATTTAGAGTTTAGAGCTAGCTGCCATTCATGACACCAACTAGAAATTTTGTCTAAGTCATCTTTTATCATCCTATAATCTTCGACACCTTCCCGTACACCAGAGCGTCATTAACAAACAACCACAGATTGCTGCCCATCCTGTCCGCCAAATCATTTATGTATATAGAACGTAATAAGTCTCCTGTCGCACTTCCCTGGGGCATTACTGAAGATAGCCTTGTCTTTGATCAACCCTCGCCGTCGAGGAAAACATAATGGGTTATATTACTCAAGAAGTCTTCGAACCACTCACATATCTGAGAAACAGTTCCATATGCTCATTCCTTCGTCAACAGCGTGCCGTCGGGTATCGTGTCTAATGCTTCCAAGCGATCTGTGGCAGCAGCCGAAGGCGCCGTGACAGCAGCAGACCACGTGAACATCGTTGCGGACCACCTTCGTCCCTTCATGCTTCATGTCTTCCGCGACAGCACTGGTTTCTTCCAGCAGGATAACTGACATCGTCAAAAGGCCACAATCGTGCTTCAGTGGCTTGAGGAGCGTGGTAATGAACCTATGTTGATGTATTGGCCTCCAAATTCGCTTGATCTGAACCCTATGAAACACACCTGAGACCTTATCTGACGCTGGCTCCGTGCTCTCAAGGTACCGCCCGTAATTTTTGAGAATTACTTGACCTATGCTTAGCCACATCTCGTGTCACGTACCTCGGGGAATATACCAAGGACCTGTCCAATCCATGCCACACAGAACCACTCTACCACTGTTTCCCAAATGTCGAGTTGCCCGCTATTAAGGATGTCGTCCATCTCATCATTGTATCACCGATCTACTTCAAGATATTCTTTAAATGATATTAAATTAAAATTATATCTAATTTCTAATTACTTGTTACACTTTTTATCTTTAATGTGTGGTGGTACAGCAGACTCAGACGCGTCTGTCCAGAGCAGAGCCGGCTCATGTTTACACGGGAAACTTCCCATCCCACTACCTCAAATTTAGTGGTAAAATGTCCCAGTGGATAGCCTGCCAAAAACTGAACATGCATAGATCAAGCGTGTAATCAGGAAAAAGGTGTACTGAACTCTGAAAAAAAAAGAAGCAAAACAGAAAAAGTGAACGGTCCAAGCCCTAGATGTGCAACATCGAGCGAACTGCAAGAATCACGGCGTTGTGGTTATGTGATCACAGCGTTGGATTGCAGACCAGGAGATCCGTGTAAAAATCTCGCTCGTGATCCTTTTTTTTCATAAAATTATGAACTTTCCGTCCTGTCTTCGACGTATCTGCTTTCCTTCTGTAGTCTTGGTAGTTGTCATACTATACATTGGTTATAGAATATGAGTCAAGTGATAAGAATATATTACCGTTCCGAGTAAATGTGATGAACAGTAGGAGCAGGCGAGATGCCGCATATACCTCTCACAGAAATAAAAACGACAAATAAACGGATGTGAACTATGTTACAACAAAGGAATTCAAGAGTCAGAACTTCCAAAACAGAACGCAAGAGTCATAACATGTCGTACTTGTGTACCGAGCGAGGTGGCGCAGTGGTTAGCACACTGGACTCGCATTCGGGAGGACGACGGTTGAATCCCGCGTCCGGCCATCCTGATTTAGGTTTTCCGTGATTTCCCTAAATCGCTCCAGGCAAATGCCGGGATGGTTCCTTTGAAAGGGCACGGCCGAATTCCTTCCCTAATCCGATGAGACCGATGACCTCGCTGTTTGGTCTCTTCCCCCGAACAACCCAACCCCCCGTACTTGTGTAGAGAAAATAGGAGGTACATACGTCTGGAGGTTCTTTCTTCACCCCTCGGTGTTGCAAACGGACGTTACACCACGACATAGACACAAATTTGAAGCCGCGCGGTTTGGGGAGCCTTGTCACGGACTGCGCGGCCCCTCCCGCCGGAGGTTCGAGTCCTCCCTCGGGCATGGATGTGTGTGTTTGTCTTAGGATAAGTTTATTTAAGTAGTGTTTAATTCTAGGGACCGATGACCTCAGCAGTTTGGTCCCTTAAGAATTAACACACACACACACACACACACACACAAATTTGAACGCAGCGAACAGACACGTCAATGACCGCAGGGACAGTTATTCACCATTTCGTGAAAAAAAAAAATGCGGCTCGAGAATAGAACCCGAATGTCCGGCTTTACCGTCGAACACCGTAGCCGGATAACCACGACACCATGGCTATTTATGTTCGCTCGATGTTGCACATGTTGAGCTTGGACCGTTCACTGTTTCTATTTTGCTTCTTGTTTCATAGTTCAGCACACGTTCTTCCTATTTTCCTGTTTGATCTGTGTTCAGTTTTAACGGGCTATCCACTGGGTGCCCTTACCACTAAATCTGATGGGGATACGATGGGCAGTTTCCCTTAGTGGCACAAGGCAGTGTACGTCGTATGGCCTGCTGCGGCAGTTACGACCGTCTCCTTGCGGCGTGTGGATATCAACGAGCAGTACTCCCTCCTACAACTATTTATTTTTGAACATTTGTGACTTTAGGAAGGTTCTGGGAATTGTTTATTTGTAGAATGTTGTAAATTGCTAAAACGCTCGAAATATGTATAAATAGGAACAGAGTGCACGGAGGCAGGCAGTTCACTTGTGCGTATTTTTAATGTGGGCTAGAGAAATGTGAAGTGTTATTTCTCCTTGACGATCCTGTTTCAACGTAAAAAAGGTCTGACGGTAAACGCTACAGTATGGTAGAAGACATACAACACGCGGAAGTGGGGATACCTATAGTCTGTCGGTAAACTGAAGAGTGAGCGCTCGAGTCCCCACTCTGCCTACCCTGCTACGTCACACGGCGCTTCTACAGGCTGTTCCACAACGTAGTACAATCCCTGCCACGATGCACGCTTTAAATCTGTGATGATGCCGTGTACAGATACGTCCCGTCTGCGTTTATTTTTAGACAAATGCGTTAAGATTACAAGGAAAACAAAACATTATAGAGTAAATAATATTAACGTAAAAACGGAAGTCAGGATTCTACTACAAACGTAGAACCGAATGCCTATTCATATGAATGTATGTTCCTCTATTCGTAAGACGAACCAGATATAGTGCATCAGTCTGTAGAATTTAAGGCTTGTTCTTACTTTGTGTTTCTACTAAAAGGTAGAAGTTTTCTTTGAAGGGCTGCCTTAAAACTTAACAATTCTTGCAACACAAAGAATGCTTAAAAAGTAACCAGAAATTTATAATTACGTGTGTTGTATTAGTTCGATTCGCACTGCTTTTTCTGTCATTGTCTTCGTAAACATGTCTGAAAAGTATTTCCAGGTAAATCCGATTTCACGCAATGTCTTGTGTAAAACATCTTTCTGCAACGAAAATGTATTTTTTGTTTCACGCCAGTGAGTAATTTCCGTAATGTGGGCATTATTTTTCGGTTGATGTAAAAGTCCTCCATCGTTTGTCGAATGACCGATTTTGTGAAACTGTCTATAACAATGGGTTTCCTCCCTAAATTATTAGTTTTCCTTCGCGGCGATTCCAGTAAACCAAGCGCCTTGTTTTCGCGTACCTTCCTTATGCGTCCTATTTTGGCGAGGCTGACGTTTGCATAAACTGCAGCCCTTTGATTGGGACTGGTAATATTAGCCAACCGTTCTTTTTGTGTAGCCACCTTTAAACACAAGCTGTAATAACGTTAGAGACGATCGAACTCTCGTTCTGCGCAAGTATCTTCTTCGTATTCTGCACATTTTCTTGCAAATGCAGGGCGATTATCCGTCACTTCCGGATATTGAAGTATATCAGTGAGTACACAGAGTCAACTGACTGAGATTGGCAACTAAGATCCCACGAACAGAAACGACGTATATGACTGCACGCCGAAGTAGACAGCTAGATAGGTAACGGGCAACTGATTTTGGGTTGCACTGTAGGCCAGTGGCAGGCTTCTTCCGGGAAAGGCCACTTCCCCCACCAAAAGCGCTGCTCGCTCTTGAGTTTACTTGCTGCCGAAGAGAACGAGGATGAAATGTTTCTCGTACAAGCAGCACTCACCGCCAGACACCGAAATGTGGTTTGTCGAGTGCAGGTGTACATGTAGCTCCAGAGTTAGAATCTGCGATCCAAGAATATCGCAATGTGGCAATAAAATTGTCGCACTATTGTGGCATACTGCTAGCTGTGCACCGTGGAATCTATTTCGTACCACTGCAGTTACGCCGCTGACTCAGAATGTCGTAGCGGCTCTTAAAGGCGCCCGCCAGACGGCGGCGAGTCCCGACCTGTTGACGCGACTGTGGCAGCGCATTCTTCAGTAATGCACCCATTACAACGGCTCTAACGGCCGAATAACAACGCACAGTTACAACGTTCCTGAAGCATTCGCTGTAGCCACACAAATCTGGATTCGTATCTGCCCATTTTCGGTGACAGTCCCGGGAAGCTTTTGTTAACAGTCCACGGCTGAGAGGCCAGGGTCGAAATACAGTGTAGGCAAAATAAACGTGACTCAGAAAATATTTACAATGACAGTCGAGGAGAGTTATCTGGTGTTCGAGCTCTTTTCGGATACTTGGGGTTTTTATTCGCTACAGAACCAGTTTCGCAATATTTTTCCACTAAGTTTTACATTGTATTGCTTCTGCCAAAACACTTCCAGTCTTGAACTCTTGCGCAATCATTCCCCCACACGTGTGCTTCGCCTTACACTCGACAATGAAGACGCGCTGGTTTATTCTTAGCACAACTTTCCTTTGCATTCAGCTAGTCATTAAACGCGCCTTTTCCTCTCATCAGACGTAATAGAACAGCAAAGTATTCAGGACAGAGCATGTGGGAGATGCGTATGCGCAGAAATTTGGCAGCAACCGATTGGTGCATCGAAATCACGGTTTCCAGTATTTTCTGTGACGAGCTGTTCTCCTGTTAATTAACAAGCGTCATTTCCACATCAGTCTTATTTACATTTTTCGTACCAGTTTCATTTTGACCACCGTGCATATAACTGCTAATTGACATTTCGTTTCCTGTTGACCCAGACGTCTTCGGAGATAAAATGACAACAGCGTCAAGGGCAGCTTCAAGGGTTCTGGGGGCTTTACGTGACGGATCGTCAGCTCCATAAATTCTGTGCCGTTGATGCAATGGCCGTTTTATCTCCGAAGATGTTTCCTGCAGTCGGAGATGATTCGTCAGGAAATAGCTTTATATGTAGACCACGGCGTGTCAGCCCAAAAGTCTTAACTGGAGTAGCTACCGGCAGTGAAAGCATGCATTGAATGAACCTCATAAAGGTTTCACCTCAGTATACAATGTAAACATGTTTTTAGAGGCTATGAAAGTCGTGTTTCCCACTAATATGCCCTTCTTTTCTGTTGCAGGTGAGTGGATCTTCACAGAAGTGAGAGAACCGTACAGCTGACGAGAATTGCTCAGGGAAGCTGGGTCGTTCGTCCTTAAATTCTGAACCACACTACGCAGGTATTTAATAGGTGCATTTCAGGTTATAAGACACCATAAGACCCTGTTGCGAGTAGAACAGTCACTTTCATCAAGCACTTTTTGGTACCATATATTAAACCGTTTTAATAATAAAGAGGGAACTTCACCCTAGTTGAGACTCGTCGCGTGTTTTGACGCAGCCTTACGCCAAAAATAATCCATGAACTGTTGGAAATGAAAGTCAGAATCGGTTTTGTCGTCAAAGATTTTACGCGAGTGTTTGGGAGAGGTGAAGGCGAAGACTGAAAACTCCGTGGTTCGTCGCCGTGACTCCTCAGTTTCCAGACACTTTACCGCTACGCCACCAGACGCCACATGCATCCAGAACTCTTTTTTTTTTCCATCAGTCTCCTGACTGGTTTAATGCGGCCCACGACGAATTCCTCTCCTATGGCAAACACTTTATCTCAGAGTAGCACTTGCAGCCTACGTCGTCAATTACCTGCTCGGTGAATTCTTCCACTACAGTTTATGCCCTCTACAGCTCCCTACAGTACGAAGGAAGTACATTCTCATAAATTTCTTCCTCAAATTAAGACCTATGTTTGGTACTGGTACACTTCTCTTGGCCAGAACTGCTCTTTTTGCCAGTGCTAATCTGCTTTTGATGTCCATCCTGCTCCGTCCGTCATGGATCCATGGGCTATTCTACTTGCTAGGTAGCTGAATTCCTTAACTCCATTACATTGTGATCAGCAGTCCATATTCTGTACACATTAGTTCATTTCATTCAGCAGATGCTGTAATTCTGCTTCTGACACTGAGCATAACAATGTCATCAGCGAATCGTATCATTGATATTCTTTCACCTTGAATTTAACTCCACTTCTGATCCTTTCTTTTATTTCCATCATTGTTCTTCGATGTACACATTGAACAGTAAAGACGAAAGACTACACCCCTGTCTTACATCCTTCTTAATCCGAGCACTTCATTCTTCGTCTTTCACTCACAGAACATACTGCGCCAACAGTTAACACACGAGAGCGTACGGAGCTAAGTCGGCACGATTTATCGGCAGAGGTGCATACAACTTGCCAACCTTGCTTAGCAAAGGTTATGGCGACAGCATCGGCTTCTGACCACGAAGTTAGAATAAATAAATTTACCAAATCTTGCGAGCAGCGGATTCAATAAGACGGGTTAAAAGCGAGGACAGAGAGAGAATTGTGTACAAAAAGTGTATATTATGTTAAATCTGAGCTACCTTTCAGTATGCGTAGGTATACGTTAAAACGGAAATAAATGCAAAATAAAATTTGCTGTCAGCTTTGTGGAAGGTGGAACATGTCTGAGCTATGGAAGCCGTTAGGAGACGGGTCGGAGCGCTAATATGTGTGTGTGTGTGTGTGTGTCTGTGTGTGTATGTGTGTGTGTGTGTGTGTGTGTGTGTGTGTGTGTGTCGCCACACACAGGCCTGATTCACTGGCGCCGTTTCAAAGCGGCGCCCGACATTCCCGCTTGAGTCGTGGCGCGCCGATGGCACAGCCGCCTGGCTCCTGCCACACGGCCAGGGCGCGTCGCTCCCCGTTACAGTAGCTGCAGAACCTTTCTTAGACCGTTATCCCTGATTGCAATCAGACATTAGCTAGAGCGCTACACATTCTCTAAACAGTCCCAATAAATCCCCATGAACCGTGGTCGGGCACTCGCCTTCCCTACAGCTGATCCTGAGTGCTCACTCCGTGTCATGTCGTCTCGTCAACATTGCGACTAGACTACGCTACTGGCCATTATAATTGCTAAACCAAGACGAAATGCAGATGATAAACGGGAATTCATTGGACAAATATATTATACTAGAACTGACATGTGATTAAATTTTACGCAACTTGGGTGCATAGATCCTGAGAAATCAGTACCCAGAACAACCAACTCTGGCCGTAATAACGGCCTTAATACGCCTGGGCATTTAGTCAAACAGAGCTTGGATGGCGTGTACAGGTACAGCCGCCCATGCAGCTTCAACACGATGCCACTGTTCATCAAGAGTAGTGACTGGCGTATTGTCACGAGCCAGTTGCTCGGCCACCATTGACCAGACGTTTTCAATTGGTGAGAGATCTGGAGAATGTGCTGGCCAGGGCAGCAGCCGAACATTTTCTGTATCCAGAAAGTCCCGTACAGGACCTGCAACATACGGTCGTGCATTATCCTGCCGAAATGTAGGGTTTCACAGGGATCGAATGAAGGATAAAGCCAACGGTCGTAACACATCTGAAATGTAACGTCCACTGCTCAAAGTGCCGTCAATGCGAACAAGGTGTGACCGAGACGTGCAACCAATGGCACCCCATACCATCACGCCGGGTGATACGACAGTATCGCGATGACGAATACACTCTTCCAATGTGCGTTCACCGCGATGTCGCCAAACACGGATGCGACCATCGTGATGCTGTAAACATAACCTGGATTCATCCGAAAAAATGACGTTTTGCCAATCGTGCACCCAGGTTCGTCATTGAGTACACCATCGCAGGTGCTCCTGTCTGTGACGCTGCGTCAAGGGTAACCGCAGCCATGGTCTCCGAGCTGATAGCCCATGCTGCTGCAAACGTCGTCGAATTGTTCGTGCAGATGGTTATTGTCTTGCAAACGACCCCATCTGTTGACTCAGGGATCGAGACGTGGCTGCACGATCCGTTACAGCCACACGGATAATATGCCTGTCATCTCGACTGCTAGTGATACCAGGCCGTTGGGACCCAGCACGGCGTTCCGTATTACCCTCCTGTACCCACAGATTCCATATTCTGCTGACAGTCACTGGATCTCGACCAACGCAAGCAGCAATGTCGCGAGACGATAAAGCGCAATCGCGATAGTCTACAATCCGACATTTATCAAAGTCGGAAACGTGATGGTACGCATTTCTCCTTCTTACACGAGGCATCACAACAACGTTTCACCAGGCAACGCCGGTCAACTGCTGTTTGTGTATGAGAAATCGGTTGAAAACTTTCCTCATGTCAGCACGTTGTAAGGTGTCGCCACCGGCGCCAACCTTGTGTGAATGCTCTGAAAAGCTAATCATTTGCATATCACATCATCTTCTTCCAGTCGGTTAAATTTCACGTCTGTAGCACGTCATCTTCGTGGTGTAGCAATTTTAATGGCCAGTAGTGTATTTAATTGAGGTGGCTGAGTTCAGCAGCTTATCTCTAACAAAGTATGCGAACATTATGAAACTGTTTCTTCCATCCAACCTCGTTAACTTATTTTCACCCACATTTGAAGCTAATTGCATTCGTTCTATAGATCAGGAATTCAGTCGAAGTCGTTCTGAATCCCCTTATATTCTACAGTCACGCTTCGACGATATTTTCCCCTTGCACAACGGCGCCAACTGCAGTCTCACATTGCTGCCCACCCTATTCGATACACGGTTTTCAGAGCTACAACAAACATATACACGCTACCTTCGCTTCCAAATTCCGTGATTTATATCAGAATTATCGTATTTCAGACTAGGTACAAGTTGTGCAACGCCTAAAACCCGCGGGCGCGTCGTTTACGTAAGACGTTGTAAGTCTGCGAAACGAAAAACATCTGCAGGGAAAAGTTTGTAGATACAAAATAACGTCAAGAGTTCCATTTTTTATTTTTTTCACAACTTTTCACACCAGTATTCAAGAAAGGTAACAGACGTAATCCGTTAAATTACAGGCCATTTCATTAACGTCGATATGCAGCAGGATTCTGGAACAGATATTGTGTTCGAACATTATTGACAGTCGGTCAATATAGGTTTAGAAAACATCATTCCTGTGAACCGCAACTAGCTCTTTACACACACGAGGTGTTGAGTGCTTTTGACAAGGGATTTCAAATTCATTCTGTATTTCTAGATTTCCAAAAGACTTTTGACATTGCATACACAAGTGGTTTGTAGTGAAATTGTGTGCATATGGAACTGATGTGTGATTTGCAGAGTATCCATGTAGATGTAGACATTCCCTACTACTGAGAGTCGATGGCGGTCTGTTGCAGAACAAAGTTTGTTCTTTTTATCCAAATATTCCAATAGGTTCGGAGTAGTGTGTGTAAGTGTTTGTAAGTGTATGTCTGCTTGCACGCGCGTGGTTTCATCAAAATATTCCAGTATTGTGCGCGTGTGTGCGTTTGTGTGTATGAGGGGGAGAGAAGAGAGAGAGAGAGAGAGAGAGAGAGAGAGAGAGAGAGAGAGAGAGAGAGAGAGAGAGAGAGGAGGGAGAGGGGGATGAAAATGGGGAGGAAGATCATAGTGACATTGTCCTTGTCATTTTTAGTTATAATTATCGGTGAATAAGGATGCGAACACGTACAGAGTAGAACATTTCCTTGAACTCACTAAACGATTTATTATTTATATAGGTTCTTTTCAGGCAGTTATCAGCAGTCGATATGTGTATCAAGAAGATCACAACACTGAACTGCAATAACAGAATTTTATTAGCACTACCGGTTTCGACCGTAAGCCAACACCTAGTACGAAAATAACTTATTACATTTCATTTGTTATGAATGAAATGTGTGATTTTCGTACCACAGGTTGTCTTACGGCCGAAACTGGTAGTGCTAATGAAAACCAGTTAACGCAGTTCAGTGTCATAGTTTTTTGAAACAATTTATTTGAGACGGGGGAAAACTATCATCTTAAGTCGTAAATAATGTATAACCAAGATATTGAATAGAAAATTGAACAAATTAATAGTTAACAACCTCTTGATGAATTTTTATACCTTTGGCATTTGAAGAAAGTAAGTGGGGGGGGGGGGGGGTGCAAAGAACGTGAACAGGAAGGAAGGATTAGGAGTCTTTAACGTCCCGTCGTCGACGAGGTCATTGGGGACGGAACAGCAACTCGCATTGGAGGAGGCTGAGAAAGGTAAACGGCAGTGTCCTGATAGTCGAACTATTCCGGGATTTGCCCTTAAGGGAAATTCTGAAAAATCTAAATCTGGATGGCCCGACGGGGATTCGAAAGGCCATCCTCCGGAATGTAAGCCTCGTCCTCCCACTGCGCCACCTCTCCCAGCATGCGCGTCTCGCCTGCTGTCCTTCCTTGTCAGACACCGACTTTGCTTTTGATTTCAAGCTGAAAAGCTACTGAGTCAGTATTAGAACAATTACTGCCTAGTACATGACATACAATGTAAGCGACAGTGTTAGTAAGCTGCAGCTCTGCCTAAGTTGTCGCAACGCATCGAAACGCTCACACAGCGAGAAAGCCTATGGAACAATCTCCTTGGCCTTGAAGAAAGAAGCACTGCTCTGTCCTTTGGACTCCTACTGAAGAGTAAGGAGAATGTTGCACCAGGGACTTGGAATGCATCCCTAGAAAGTGTCGATAGTGCAAGAACTAATGGCCGAGCGGTTCTAGGCGCTTCAGTCCGGAACTGCGCGACTACTACGGTCGCAGGTTCGAATCCTGCCTCGGGCATGGATGTGTGTGATGTCCTTAGGTTAGTTAGGTTTAAATAGTTCTAAGTTCTGGGGGACTGATGACCTCCGTTGTTAAGTCCCATAGTCCTCAGATCCATTTTGCAAGAACTAAACCGCGAGGACTCAGGAAACACGGCGAGTCGTGCAACTATTGTGTTGTTCATCCATGAGTAGCATTTCTGAGGCTGAAAACAAAGACATGTTTTGGAATTTAGTGTTAGGGAATCATTAAGTCGACAATCGTCGGCCACACTACCCGCAACACTGAAGCCAAAGTAACGAGAGGGGTCCACAGTTTAATGAGGAAAGAAGGGAAGAAAGGTACTTTATCCTGTCGTTCACGTCGAAGTCATTAGATAGGCCGCAGGAGTACATTTGGAAGCGAGCGGAGTAAAGAAGTGGTCGTCGTACGTTGAAGAAACTCTACTCTCTCCCCTCTCCATCGCCCTCACCCTCCCCACGCATTCACCGAAAATGATTGATGCCTAAACCAGTATCGACAGAGCGGGATTCGAATAACCGATCTCACGGAATAAGAAATTTTTGAAGGAACAAGGTACGAGGAAAACTACTGCTGTAGATCGAAATTGTAAATGAGGAGAATTTTCAAAAGCCAATTGCGTAATGAATTCGGAAGGCCAGTGCTTGCGATTTTTCTTTCTCTGAGTACCTACGGGCTGAAGTCATGTCACGTATCCCACGAAGTACTGAATAACAAGGATTATTTCGGATTTGAGGCTACGCCCGTGGATATTACCCATTGAATAGTAAGTAAAATACTCTGCTTACAACCACCAGTGTCGTTCATTTTATCCATGATCTCCGATCCGTGGACTTGGTCTTATCAAGTTTTTGTGTGTGCATCTTTGTGGCTGTGGAGGTCTGGGATACTAGGGCCGTTCACTATTGTAAGAAAATGACACACCCACAGCCGTCCTTAAGGTGTCATTTATTGTGTAGCTATCAGTTTCGTCGGTTCAGTGCATCATCTTCAGGCCTTAGCTGATGCTGAAGGTGTTATCACGATCCATTTATACGATGCATCAACGACCAGCATAACTGGTTTACGAAGACTGCCTGTAACTGTGATGTCTCTCCAACAATCAATTAGTCTTATCAAGTGTAAAGGTGTTGTTACATCGGTGACGGTTACGCTAGATAAATTTCTTGGGTCTTGTCCAAAATGTTGCCATGAAGACCACGATTAAACAGCGCCGCCCACTAGAAGATTATGTATAAGCAGCCTTTAAACTTGTGGTGAATAATTTTTTGTACATCAATCAACGTGTTTTATTCCTGATCCAGTTGAAGAAAGCGACACGGAAAGAAGTTCTTGCAAAACATGAGCAACGCGTTCTCGAGAAACCTTGTGAGAACGTGTGAAGTGTGTATTCGTGGATCACTGAGATAAGTGATGGTACACTTTGGTGTTGTTTTTGTGTAGTAGTATGATGATGATGATGGATTTAGAAAACATCGTTCCTGTGAAACACAACTAGCTATTTATTCGCATGAAGTGCTGAGTGCCATTGACGAGGGATTTCAGATCGATTCCGTATTCTGGATTTCCGGAAGGCTTTTGACACTGTACCGCACAAGCGGCTTGTAGTGAAATTGCGTGTGTATGGAATATCGTGTCAATTATGTGACTGGATTCGTGATTTCCTGTCAGAGAGATCACAGTTCGTAGTAATTGACGAAAAGTCATCGAGTAAAACAGAAGTGATTTCTGGCGTTCCCCAGGGTAGTGTTATAGGCCCTCTGCTGTTCCTTATCTATATAAACGATTTGGGGGCGAATCTGAGCAGCCGTCTTAAGTTGTTTGCAGATGACGCTGTCGTTTATCGACTAGTAGTCATCAGAAGATCAAAACAAATTGCAAAACGATTTAGAAAAGATATCTGAATGGTGCGAAAGAGGCAGTTGAGCCTAAATAACGAAAAGTGTGAGGTCATCCACGTGAGTGCTAAAAGGAATTCGTTAAACTTCGGTTACACGATAAATCAGTCAAATCTAAAGGCCGTAAATTCAACTAAATACCTAGGAATTACAATTACGAATAACTTAAATTGGAAGGAACACATAGAAAATGTTGTGGGGAAGGCTAACCAAAGACTGCGTTTTATTGGCAGAACACTTAGAAAATGTAACAGATCTACTAAGGAGACTACCTACACTACGCTTGTCCGTCGTCTTGTAGAATATTACTGCGTGTTGTGGGATCCTTACCAGATAGAACTGACGGAGTACATCGAAAAAGTTCAAAGAAGGGCAGCACGTTTTTTATTATCGCGACATATGGGAAAGAGTGTCACTGAAATGATACAGGATTTGGGCTGGACATAATTAAAACAAAGGCGTTTTTCGTTGCGATAGAATCTTCTCATGTCACTGAAATGATACAGGATTTGGGCTGGACATAATTAAAACAAAGGCGTTTTTCGTTGCGATAGAATCTTCTCACGAAATTCCAATCACCAACTTTCTCAGAATGAGATTTTCACTCTGCAGCGGAGTGTGGCTGATATGCAACTTCCTGACAGATTAAAACTGTGCGCCGGACCGAGCGGTGACAAAGGTCCCGAGTTCAAGTCTCGGTCCGGCACACAGTTGTAACCTGCCACGAAGTTTCATCAACTTTCTCCTCCGAATGCGAAAATATTTTGCTGTCACCGACATACATAGGGAGGAACGATCACCACGATAAAATAAGGGAAATCAGAGCTCCTATGGAAAGATACAGATGTTCGTTCTTTCCGCGCGCTATACGAGATTGCAATAATACAGAATTGTGAGGTGGTTCAATGAACCCTCTGCCAGGCACTTAAATGTGATTTGCAGAGTATCCATGTAGATGTAGATGTAGAAGATGAGGGAGAGGGTAAAGCCCGGTGCCGACACGTTGCCTACTCCTCTCTAATATCACTAAGGAGGCCACTGAGCTTAAAGTCTCCACTCGACGGACGGATCGCCATCAGCGCTGTCACATGCCCTCACTTCACAAGGTACTGTGGGTATGTGTGCAGTTTAATTCAGAAATTTGAAGGAAGTCGCTGTGAGAAGACTTTTCTCTCCTTGGCCACAAGCTCTGGTTATATAAATTTCATCAACAACCAACGTTCGAACAGGCTGCCCCTGACTGGAGTGCAACAGCCTACTGTCAGCTGACGACTTGGGCTACCTGTACCGTTGTGGGTTGAACAAGTAGTAATAAAAACGCAGATGCGTTCAGCAGCTCGGGCTTATAGCCAGCTCACTAATTCCAGCATATGTCATTCGTCATTATTTTTACAGTTGCTACACACGCTTCCGCTTCCTGCAAGTATGGTCGCACACGTAGCTACTGCACGTTTAAAATCTACATTAGTGTCCGAACCAAGGTTCAACTCGCGACTTCAGCTTCAAGTTAGAACTCAAGCTAGGCGCTTCAGTCTGGAACCGCGTGACCGCTACGGTCGCAGGTTCGAATCCTGCCTCGGGCGTGGATGTGTGTGATGTCCTTAGGTTAGTTAGGTTTAAGTAGTTCTAAGTTATAAGGGACTGATGACCACAGATGTTAAGTCCCACAGTGCTCAGAGCCATTTGAACCATTTTTTTAGAACTCAAGAGTATATGGTCAACTTAGGACAGCCTCCTGAACTAAATCGCCTTCGAAATATGTTAAAAATCTAACATTTCATCATTAGGGACGTCCACAATGTCACGAGGATTAACCACAAAGCACATGTGTGACATGCAAGTGCCACTGGTGGTGAATTGTGATAACAATCAAATATTTTTTTAATGTGGTAAATTAATCATTTCCAATTTTTAATATTTAATTGTGGGTTTATGGGAGCCATACGAACAGCCATGTGCACTTTCGGGAATTCGGGTGGCTCGCCGGTCCCGGGCAGAATTCGGGCGGCAGATTAAAGACAATGACAAGGGGCTGGTGTGGCAGCCAGCCTGGATCTGGCATTTAGGCTGTTTTCCTCATCGGAGTAGGTGAATACCGGCCTGGCGCCCACGGCCTGCCTCAGTTATGCCATTCGCAAATGTTTCAGAAACGTCCACACACTTTCACGTGGGATAACATTAGAAGCTGACAGATGGATACACAAGTTCCGTCCCGGGAGTGGGAGGGGGGGAGGTGGTGATAAAAAGGTTAAGGGTTGTCTAGCCAACGTCTACTATTGGTTCAAATGGCTCTGAGCACTATGGGACTCAACTGCTGAGGTTATTAGTCCCCTAGAACTTAGAACTAGTTAAACCTAACTAACCTAAGGACATCACAAACATCCACGCCCGAGGCAGGATTCGAACCTGCGACCGTAGCGGTCTTGCGGTTCCAGACTGCAGCGCCTTTAACCGCACGGCCACTTCGGCCGGCACGTCTACTATTAACATTGCCAAATCCAGACTAACTTGTCGATGTAGTGAAGTCACACGATATGGCCAGGACAAAGAAGATAAATGGTTTAAGAGAAAATACTAACGAGGCAATTTTCCGCATGTTTAATACTAAAATAGGGTCACAATATTTGTGATATGGGTGGTAATTCAAGCCACAGAGAACCTGCATTTCGGGAAAGTAAGATGTATGGTGACGCTTTTTGGAGGATAGCGTAAAGGGCAATGATACGGAGGATTGCAAGTGTGGGCGATTGACCTGGAAACGTTTGGGGAAGGAGTTATAGTAAATGAGTACGGATCTGGAAACAAGATTAGTGGGGAGCGGAGGAAGAGAAACTACCTCGATGTGAAGAGGAAAACAGAATGTCAGGTCATGAAGGATGTCCTCCGACATTGGAAGTTGGTTAAAGTAATGTCATTTCATAGATGTCTCAAGACGTGAATACGAACAGGTCGAAACACAGGTCAACGAACAGAAAATGTAAGTTGGAAGAGTAGCGCATCTTTTGTCTACAAGAAGAGCGCATTTTACCTGCAGCTGGGGACAATAGCAATGATTATTAATGTGCGATAGCAGGCGGCGGGCAGCGAGTCTCGTCGTGTCGTCGGGACGGACAAAAGCGGGACGGGACGCTGTCACAGCGAGGACATGACGTGCGTCGTCGCGTGTGCCTGCTGGGCTGCCGGCCGCACGCACGTCACGTAGAGCGGGCAAACATGTAGCACACATGCGGCGGCGCACCGGCCGCGGAGATTGTCCGCGCCATTTGCAAGTCTCAGCAGGGCGGCATCTGCAGCAGTTTATGCGCGTCCGTACGGCGAGCGCAGAATCGCCTTTGATCCCTCGGTAAAGCCTGAGACATTGGGAAATGACGAAACGAGTTTCATGAATTGCCGCATATTGTTTCTTCAGAGAAGAACACGAATGCTGCATGTGCAAACAGTCTGTGCAGTTTGTTTGTCTAACGTAGGCGACAGACATTTCCCAGTTATGCACATATTTGTCTAACAAGCTGAGTGGAAGCCGCTTTTTGAAACTATCTATACAGTAATTTGGGATAAGGCCCCAGGTATTACACCCTGCAACCATTCACCCTGGAGGACCCTTGTTTGCGAGAAATCGACGAAAAAAAATTTCGGAATTTTGTTTGATGCTCTACAACTTCAGGTACATAGTCTTCTACGAGCTGGTTGCTCAGCGTAATGATAATGGTAATGATGCTAACTTCATATGCAAGAGATTCTGGTTTCGAAACTTAAGTGCCTTGAAATCTTTTCATTTGTAAACCTTAACCGAAATGACATTGATCATTATTTTTATTGAATTAATACGTTTAAATGTATTTTTTTTATTTATCGTCCTTTTTCACGTCATTCTAATCACCGGATTAACTTTTCCAGTTGCTCTTGTTTTAATGTCCGTCATTCATTTTCGAGTTTGAGCTTTGTTCATATGAAGTTAATTAATAGTTTTTAATTATCTGTCACAATATTTAAACAACTGAATTTGGCGATCTATCTATTAAAAAACAAAAGACGAGGTAATCTGTTATATGTGCAGTGGTGTCAAAAATGTAATTTTCGTTACGAGATGTACATCTTCTTGGTTGGTAATCATCATATAAGCATTTTTAAAAAAACGGCTCTGAGCACTATGGGACTTAACATCTATGGTCATCAGTCCTCTAGAACTTACAACTACCGAAACCTAACTAACCTAAGGACATCACACAACACCCAGTCATCACGAGGCAGAGAAAATCTCTGACCCCGCCGGGAATTGAATCCGGGCGCGGGAAGCGAGAACGCTACCGCACGACCACGAGCTGCGGACAAGCATTTAAAACATAAATTCTTGTAGCACTATGAGCAAACTAACGCAGAAATGGATTTGAATAAAGAATGGATTATAATAGAAGCGAAATTGAACCAAAACGAGAAATACAAATTAATGAATGCAATAACATGGACGAAAATATGGGATGACCAAACAGAAATTGATGTTAATAGTGTATACGGCACTCATTAAAATCACATGTACAAAGATTCCAATTGGAAGGCAAATGATGGGAATTAAAAATGAGAGCAACTGAAAAAAGTTAATATGGTGACTAAAATGACGTGACAAAAGAATAGAAATTAAAGAAAAAAATACATTTCAATCAATTAACTGAATAACAATAATCATCAAAGTCATTTGGATAGAAATTTAAAAATAAAAATTTCAATGCGTATGACGAAATTCGAACCCACTACTTCTATCACCATTACTTTATGCAACCTGTGCCAAAAACTTTACTTTTTTAAAGCTGTATAGCATCACCCAAAATTCCGAATTTTTTTCTATTGATTACTCGCAAAGGAGGGCCCACTAGGATCCGACCTCTGGGGACCTCTGCCTGTAAGTTCTCCAACAGCCTACTCGTCACCGGGAGCACCTAATGAGCCTACCTTTTTCACCCGCATTTGTCTAGCCTTGCCATCATTTCATTACGCAACAAATGTGTTGAGAGAACTAACATGTTTCTTCATACACCTTGAAAGTGTGGCCTAAGAGTCTTCTGTAATCGTTTGGTACCTTTCAAACCTCACACAAACTCTCTTGCCTAAGATATGGCTTAACCACAGCCTGAATCTTATTTGCAGACTCCTGTACTATATAGTTTCTTCAATGTTCGCTACTGTAGCAAGGTTTGCAGCAGAAAAGAGTGCTTGTAAGTTTAGAAGCGATGGGTCGACATCGTCCGCGAAAGTCAGTGGCTAGTGTTAGATTTCCCTTTCCGCCACACAGTTTTAATCTGTCGCTCAGTTTCAGTACTCGGTAGCTGGTCCGGCAGGTTGATCTCCATCGTAAATACAATTCTTCGGTTTTCTTTTGCCGCGTGGGATTAGTCGAGCGGTTTCAAGCGCTGCGGTCATGGACTGTGCGGCTGGTCCCGGCGGAGGTTCGAGTCCTCCCTCGGGCATGTGTGTGTGTGTGTGTTTGTCCTCAGGATAATTTAGGTTAAGTAGTGTGTAAGCTTAGGGACTGATGACCTTAGCAGTTAAGTTCCATAAGATTTCACACACATTTGAACATTTGGTCTTCTTTTAATGAAGGTCGACTGACGTTTGCCTCGGACGTCACTGAATTAACGTAGACGTTTCACCTTAAATCGCTCCGAACTGATGCCCGTGATATTACACTCTATTACTGATCGCTGTGATGGAGTTTGCGAGAGAACTGAACGAGCAGCTCAGTATTCAAAGGGAGACTAAACTAAAATAATGATGGGGGGATTGGAACGCTATACCTACAGAACACAAGGGGAAACGTGTTCAGAAATAGAAACGAGAGATGGCAGAGTCTCCCGGAGTTCCGCAGTAAAATTCAGCTAGTATTAGCTAGTATACTCCAACAAACTGGGGAGCTTTATTCAGAGTGCAGACATTTTGTCCGATGACGTTACATGCTGCCTTGCTGGATTCCTATGACACTAATGTCAACAGGACTTCACATCGCCCCATCTCTATGATCACCCCATCTCTCTCTCTCTCTCTCTCTCTCTCTCTCTCTCTTTCTCCTCTTCACGTCCACTCCCTGCCTCTCTCTCTTCTCCTCCTGCTCTCTTCCTCTCTCTCTCTCTCTCTCTCTCTCACCCCCTCCCTCCCGCCCACCCTTCCTCCCTCTCTCCCTCCCCACCTCTCTCCCTCTCCACCATCTCTCAGTATTTATCTATCTATGTGCCTGTCTTTTCCCCGTCCTCGTCCAGAGAGATAAGCTACAAGCTACTGGGGAAAGAGATTGTGGTGCCGACAGGTATCAAAATTCAAATGGCTCTAAGAACCATCGGACTTAACACCTGAGGTTATCAGTCCGCTAGACTTATACCTAACTAACCTAAGGACATCACACACATCCATGCCCGAGGCAGGATTCGAGCCTGCCACCGTAGCGGTCTCGCGGTTCCAAACTGAAGCGCCTAGAATCACTCGGTCACATCGGCCGGCGGACAGGTATCAGCGGTGAGCAGAAGGAGTACAGGGTTACTCAGACACGTGTAGAAGGGCAGAGGGCGGTGGTGTGGGCTGTAGCGAGTACTGAGCTGCGCCGTCCCGTGTGTCGGGTGACGGGTTCGGCGACCGGCGCGCAGGTGCCAGCGGCGGCGACAGCAGCCTCAGCCCCACTCACTCAGCCGCGGCGTTCGAGGAAAGCCACGCCGCGCCACGCACCACTACTTGACGCCGCGGCCAGCGTTCAGCATTCCGCGAATGCTTGCGTCCGCCATTCGCGAGCGACGGCGACCGGCTTCTCCGCTCCTGTCCTCGCCTGTCCAGGTGGCTCCGCGAAGCCTGCCCCTAGTCCGGATTGATAACGTAACGGGTAAGGATTTGTGACTGCATCCAAGACTTCCTACGAAGCAGAACTCAACACATAGTTCTTAAAGGGAAGGAAACTGACCCACCCTCCCCCCTCCCCGTATAGACATTTATGCGGACGGTATATCGTGGCAGTCGGCCGCGACCGTAAACAAACGAGGACTTAAGGCTGTCTCGACAGAGGAGAAGGGGGAGCGGGGGAGAGAAGGTGAGGCGGTGCGGGAGGAAGTTCCACCTCCCTCTCGAAGGGCTGCCATCCTACGTCCGCGTTCTGTGCTTCCACTATAGCAGAACTGACATAAGGTTCGCTAATTCCTTTTGCTATGGTGAGAGTCGCATTCGAATCCCTTCATACACCAGAATTAGTCTCTTCACTCATTTCAAAATAAGAAGGGGGGGGGGGACAAGTAATCCATTACAAAAAAGCACATTACAGCGCACAAAGCATTTTGCAGTGGCTATAGCGCAATTGTTTGCTGCGGTTGGCAGTGGTAGTTGAAGCCCGACCTCTGCCGGTACGCTTCGAAATCGTAGTTCAAAACACTCCCCACCTAAAGCCATCACGATACAGTGTCCGCATAACATATTACTGTTTACAGTATACAGGCTGTAAACAATAACTGTTCACAATGTAACAGAACGGAGTAGAAGAAATCGAGACCAACAGTTTGATATAGGACGCTTGTCGTCTGTCAAGTCGGGAAACTGCATCGAATTGGCCTACACAAACCGCCTGAGCTACAGCGCATGCGCGTAGTGCGACATTTTCAGTATTCTCTCGCTCTCGTCGCGCAAAATGTTAACCCTAAAAATAAAAAAAAAATACAATCTTTTTGTATGAGATTTAATTAGTTTAATTTCATATTGGAATACGTATCACTAGAGGTCACGGTTTCCGAGTTACCCAAGAAAAATACTGAAAAGTGATCTCCAGACTCTCAGCATTTTCAACATGTTGTTCATGACACTCCCTCATACCACGGTACAAAAAATTTTACGACAACAGAAATTATTTCCCGTGTTCGACCCTTTTTGGTCTCCATTGATTGGCTATTATTCCATCTACTTGGTCATCTATTTCGTTGTCACAGTTAGTTTAAACTTTCCCCTGTGACTAACGAAACAAAACAGACTTGTGTAAAGGTTGTGACAACACTAAATACGTTTACACTTCAAGCTAAACTTAACCCTTACAAGCACAATAGTTTCATAGTGAAAATGCCAGACGAACAATCCTATGTCAGTAAGGATCACAAAATTGTGAGGTAAAATTCACACAAACGTCAGTTTTACAGTTTATAAGTGCACGAATAAGATGGTGCAACAATAGCAAGGTCATTCGAGACCATGGGAAATAATTCGTGTAGTCACAAATTTTTGTACAGTGCTCGGAGGGACTGCCGTGAACAACATGTTACAGACCCTGGCCGGAGTGGAGGTGAATGTGGGGTGATGGGTGTGTCTGGAGGTCAGTTCTGTACAGTTTTCCTGAGTAACTCGAAACCAGTGGTCTCTAGTGACAACGTATACCGATATAAAATTAAACTACATTAAATTTCTAAACAAAATTTCCTATCCATTTTTTGTACGACTACTAGTTTGCTCGAAGAGAGCGAGAGAATACTGAAAACTTAGCGACACGTACTTGCGCTGTAGCTGAGGTGGTTTTTCTAGGTCAGTTTTAGTCAGTTTCCCGGCTTGACAGACCACAAGCGTCCTATATCAAATCGTTTGTCTCGACTTCCTCTACTCCACTGTGGCGCGTTGTAAACATCGCTTACGCCCTGTATACCGGACATGAAAAGGGACCAGTGGTTGACAAGGGACTGATTCACAAACATCGCTTACGCCCTGTATACCGGACATGAAAAGGGACCAGTGGTTGACAAGGGACTGATTCACAGTCGCATCCATTCTGTATACTCAGCAAGCACGAAAGGAAGCCAAAGAAAAATTTCTAAAAGGAATTAAAGTTCACGGTGTAGAAATAAAAGCTTTGATGTTTGCCGATGAGAATGTAATTATGTCAGAGACGCCAAGGGACATGGAAGAGCCGTTGAATGGACCCAATATTGTCTTGAAAAGACGATGTGAAGAATCACGCAACATATTACTTCCTTCCAAATATGTTTCACGAAATAACGACAAACAATCAGAGAAATTTAGAGTTCGTGCGGAAGTTTGTCGAGAGTCGTTATGGCAACGAGCCACTCACTATTGAAGAGAGAGGGAAGTACCTTCGGCCACGTACCATAAGGCAGCTTTTGGACTATAGACGTAGACGTATAAAGCAGTCTACCTTTTCTCGTTAGATCAAACCGGACTGTAACTTAATTTCTTCGTGGGTATCGCTAGCCGTCAGTCTCTTTGTTTTTTTACTTATTTACTCAGTCTAATGAAAATAAAGAATAAAAAAATCAACTGTTACGAGAAAAATTCATCCGAATAAGGCTCTGATTTGCAAATCTAACGGTCTAACAGATATGTGCACTATTGTGTGTGTGTGTGTGTGTGTGTGTGTGTGTGTTATTTCCTTTTTCCTTCAGTAGAAGTTTAGTTGGCAGCAACCAAGCCGTTTTTCTGCATTTCAATGAAGCAATTTAAGTACATTAATGACTTTGATAAGAGTAAAAAAGATCATTTGAAGCTTAATGAGACGTTGGCGATATGCATAGTCTTTAAACCTATTAGCGTTTGTAGGTGATGCTGTTATGAACGAAGTGACTTGAAAATAGTATGAGGTGTGAGTTTTGCGAAGAATCAAGCGAACAGTAGTAGAAGATAGGAGTACGCTAGGATTTCAGCATGCGAAGAAAGGGTGAGACCGAGCTGAGGCTCACCTTCATTTGGAACGGGAGAGAAAGGGCAGGTTCTAGTTGATAGGACGGGGTATGTGTCAGGAATGATTTAATGGTCTGAGAGGGGAAGGTGGTTTAAGTTATCCTACAAAAGCAAATGGAACTTCTGGAGATGTAAGGAACGTGGACCGTGGTAGTGCAGAACAAGATTCTGAAGGACGGGAGATTTAGTGAGGGCCGGGAGACAGGCGAACGTATTGCTTGTGTTTGACGAAATGTGGCTACTTTATCAGCTGCACTGGATATGTGTGTGCGAGGTTAAACATGTGTGCAAAATGAGGTGGAGGGTGTAGCGTTCAAGGGAAAACTTGGAAAGATAAAACATGTACATACGTGAGAATGAAACGGAGGGTCTTCTAGGTATGTACCATGGTCGTGGAATTTCGTCTGCATGTTCGGCCAGTTAATAATTTGAGTAGCTTGTGTTTTTACGCATTTTCTTCTGCATAGAGAGTAGGTGGAAGTTCCAAGTTAGATCTTGGTCGAGTGTTAGTAAAAGATGTTTTAGTATTTCGTGAATTGGTCGGTCGTGTACTGTGAGGAAGAAGTCTTGCGGACGGGAAACTCTTTAGGTTGTTCCTACAATTGTCACCTGCGTGTCTACAGGATTTGTAAAGCAGTACCATTGGTTACGTGAGGATTTGGAGGGCTCATCGAAAGGAATATAAGGTGTCAAGGATAGCCAAACAAACGGTGTAATCATCATACTTCAGTAAGTGCACAGGAGAGGATGGTTTAAGAACGTCGGCTGTGTATAGGAGATAAAGGAGCAGTGGCAGAACACATCCTTCGAGGACGCCTGCCAGGGTTGAAATGAGATCTGAGTAAATTGTAGACACTGTTAATTGAGTAATCGCCTCCAGTACTTTCCGCATGTTATTGGGTCTCTGAGAAAAGTGAGGAGATTCTGTCACATAACATTTGGAGAACAGATTGTTAGGGCAAATATCTGTGAGTGTGCCCGCCTGGGCCTTGACATTTTCGCGTGAGTGTGCGCCGTGATAAGAGCGGGTTTGCAGAAGCGCCACGTCAGCCAGGGTGACCGCCGGCGGCTGTTTGGACAGGATGGCCACCACCCCGCGTGTGTCAGCGCGGCTGAGCATGGATCAGCGGCGCAAACAACCTCCTTCCAGCCTCCGTGCTCGCCGCTTCCAGAGACGAGCTAACTCGCGGTTCCGCGACAGATTCCATACCATATTCACGCGCACAGAACTGATAAAACACACGAGATAGCGGTGCCCAATTGGTTTGTTCTCGGAATTTCAACCGATCTGTTGTTTCCATTTTTATGGTGACACTGACGTCTTTTTCAGGTGTTGCGACTTGTGCTGCTATGTGTAATTCCGTGCCTGGATTTAATCCACACTGTGAAGTACTGTCGGTGCCGCCCGCTGTTTATAGTCGAGTTTGACTCCCGTCACCCGCCGTGCCCTTCGGTGATCATTGGTTTGCCAGAGCTCGCACTGCTCTTCCCCTCATAGTTCTCCAGCTCTGTTGGAGACTTGCGAGATGGTTATAAACTGAACGCTGGACCTCAAACTTTGTTTAAATTTAAATCTCCATCCGGTGTATCAGGCTTTCCGACAAATTTGTTTCCATGTGCTCCATCACACCATTTTCAATCACTCAAAGGAAATTTCAAAAATGAAGTCACAGTTCATGGGGAAAGGTATGTTGAGAGAGCTTAAAGTTGTTAAAATACAGAGTATCTGCTCACTGACGAGAGAAAGTGTGCAAGAGTCTACTGCGAAGTGGGGCTCAATACAACGAAAATGCATATATTCTACAGATATATGAGTTTTGAGACTGTGTCATCGTCTTCACCAAGCAACGTTTCGTGCTCTAGATTCAAGGAGTTGAAAAGATGACAGGACTTGAATATATGGAATTAAAAAACATGTAAGAGCAGCTCAGATGCGTATAGATGAAGACAGTAAAGCATGTAAGGTCTCGAGGGGTGCTAGTGGGAGGCAAATGGCCGAAGATGATGATGATGATGATGATGTTTCCTGGAAGTGATTCACGAATAAATCGGAAGAGTATTATAAAGTACTTAAGCTAGACTGAAATTTCTCAAACAACAGAGTCTCACTCTGCAGCTGAGTGTGCGCCGTTTTGAAACCTCCCAAGAGATTAAAAGTGTGTGCTGAATCGGGACTTCACCCGCCGAATTTGCCTTTCGCAGACAGTGCTATCGCCATCAGAGCTACCCATGAACGACACCACCTCCAGAACTCTGTTGAGGGTTGCTCGTCGAAACAATTGGTCTGGGTTTCTGACAGGGAGTTTTTTATAACATTCTTTCCAAAATTCAGGTTTTTTTAAAGAAATTTCCGCCATTTGAGTCTTAATTCTTCATTTTCGGCTTTATAGTCATTCTCAAGTGCATGTTGAAATGTTAAAATACATGTGACTGTATGTGACTTGTCACGTACAGCCACACACAATTTAACGTTTCGACAGGCGGTTGAGAACGGCTGTAAAGCCAAAATCATGATTGGGTAAAATAACTAAACAACTGACAGTTAAATAGCGGAAGTTTCTTTTAAAAATTTCTACCTGACTAGTCGTCCACGATGGAAATATCTTTTCCAAAGGTATTTGTAGATATAGTACAGTAATATTGAAAATTTTAGCAGCGAAAGAAGGATTGAACTCACAGTTTGGTACAGTCTATTTTGAAAGTTGTGGCAGCGTTGACAGCATTGCTGAAGCAGTGTCTTGTATTAGGCACCAGTATAAAAATGCCTGTGTACAAATGCCGCCTGACCGTGAGTGTCGCGGTCTCAATAACGAAGACACCTACACAGTTTCAAGATACACTGATCAGGCAGAACATTACGACCACATACCTAATAGCCAGAATGTACACCTTTGACACGGATAACAGCGGCGACGCGTCGTGGCATGGAAACGATGAGGCCTTGGTAGGTCATCGGAGGGAGTTGGCACCACATCCGCACACACACACAAGTCACCTCATTCCCGTAAATTCCGAGGAGATGGGCGATGGGCTCTGACGTCACATTCTATCACATCCCAGATGCGTTCGATCGGGTTCAGATATGGCGAGTTGGAGGGCCAGTTGGATTTCGCCAATATGCTCCTCAAATCAATCCGGCAAACTCTTCACCTTGTGACATGATGCATTATACGATCAAAGGGTCGAACACCACAGAGATAACGAGCACAGGGGTTGATAACCAGTTCCAGGTGCCCTGAGCTTTCCCGACAAAGACCATTCAGGATAACATCGCTGTAACCAATAATTAGAAGTATAAGCGTTTGTACTAGTTTCTTTTTCAGGTCAAGAGATAATAGGTCTTTACATTCGTAAGGTATGGAGAGATGCTGATGCCTTCTTGCAGACTGTAGTTACGTGATCAGTCCAATTTAGATTTTAGGCTATTATTACTCTTAGACACTTGGTTGCATGAGAGAATTGATATTTTTCCAATTCAGAGTTAAAGATGGGATTCCGGATTCTTGAGTCTAATGAGCCTAGAATGACCAACCAGTACCTCTTGGGTTTTCAATGGGTAGAGCTTTAACTTTACCTTCTGCGTCCACAGTTCGGTACTGAGATTCTCGATAGCTGTCTTCAGGTTTATTACGACTGGAAATTATCAGTGTATGTGTGATATTTGTAGTAGGACAAAACTTATATACACCATTCACGTTATGAGTTAACGAGCATTTCGCTCTCATTTAAGTGTATGGCCGTAAGAGTCAGCGTTCAGGAATTGTGAAACGAACCTTGTCGTCCATGACCGGATGCCACAAAGGGAGCAGACTCACCACGATATGGGGAAACTCACAGGCGTCTGTTGTCTATTGAGGCCTAAGCGTTGTAGTGTGCGAGCGAGACAGATGAGAACCTTCGTCATAGAGAAACCCAGGAAAGCATAGCAGTGTAAAATATGGCGGACCTAAGATCTGTCATAAAGGGAAATATTTATGAAATTATTTAATTCCGTAGTAATGCAGGGAATCAAACCACAGTAACTTTAATCTGGCATGCTCCACAAATTTTCATGGTGATCCCAAAAATACTTGAATATTGATCAGATCTATAATAGTTTAGGATTTACTGTTAAAGTGAAATTAACAAGTTTTGTAACAAAGACCTGAATGCTAAAATCTGAACGCTTTGGTCGACCTTAACGATCGACATTTCATATAGAAGCACATCATTAAAATGACAAACGTTGTATCAACTCTGTAACTTTCTTTGTTTAAAAGATACAGTAAATTTAAATTATGTGATTTCCCTAAATCGCTCCAGGCAAATGCCGGGATGGTTCCTTTCAAAGGGCACGGCAGACTTCCTTCCACATCCTTCTCTAATCCGATGAGACCGATGACCTCGCCGTCTGGTCTCCTTCTCCAAACAACCCTACCCAAATTTAAATTACCGCTTAATCATCAGATCATCATTTCCTCCACACAAAACACATTGAACGATGACAGCATGAGCCAGCCGAGGTGGCCGAGCGGTTCTAGGCGCTACAGCCTGAAACCGCGCGACCGCTTCAGTCGCAGGTTCAAATCCTGCCTCGGGCATGGATGTGTCTGATGTCCTTAGGTTAGTTAGTTCTAAGTTCTAGGGGACTGATGACCTCAGCAGTTAAGTCCCATAGTGCTCAGAGGCATTTGAACCATTTTTTTGATGACAGCATGACACCTTATTGAATCATTAGCTAATAGAATATTTGTTGTAAAGTTTAGTGAATAATAGTTACTTTTGTTCTTTATTTATTTATCAGAAAGCACGCTGGCGGTAGCCTACTGGCCGTGACTTTCAAAGCTAAGAAGGAAATTGCATTGGTTTTATGTAAAAGAATTTAACGTTTATTATAAAATGGATATTATTTTTCCTTTATTTAGAACGTGAAAGTGGTCAAGCTTTGATAATTTAATGTGTTAAAATGTAGAATAAGCTGTAGCCAATCAGATGGGCGGCTTCAGGAAAGGGAACTGCCCTCGTCAGTTGAACGAGGATATTCGGCGCGCGGGTAACGCGGCCGGGGACGGGGAGAGGGACAGTGCTGGTGCAGACGCGAAACCGGACAGTTCGGATGGAGAAACCAAAGGGTACAGTACGGATTGAGACGCGAAAGCGGACAGTCGGTCTTTAGGTGGCTAGGAAGTGAAACAACTTAGAAAATTTCGCGTTGTGTGGTATCGCGGGACTTTGTCTCTGAACGGTGAGCAGCCGCGCGTCTTGTGTGAACTCTTAACGTTTTTTTATATGTTTGTTAACTTTGTATTTCGCAGACCTGCCTTCAGCCATACAATTTAACCAAACGGTCACAAGTTGCTAATTTAGGGCGTGTAATGCGACATGTTCGTTTCAAACCTTGACGAGTTTGAACCAAGACATTTCGACGAAGAGGAACCGTATGTGAGCCCGAACATCTTTGGGGTGTTAGCTCGCAACGTACAATGAAAAGAGTATATATATATATATATATATATATATATATATATATATATATATAATCATGAGTGCTTTGCTGCCACTGAGACTGGAAAAGGATTGGGAAGAAAGAAGGAGTGAGGAGGTGAAGGTGGGTAGTCAGCCCGACATTTGCCTAAACTAGAATCTGAAACCACTAAAAATCATGCTGAAGCCGGCCATTGTACGAGGCACACAGTTTCGATCCGAGTTTGGACCATCTCATAAACTAGTGCAGTGTGCGTCAAGCTATAGTAGCCAACCAAAAGTGTTAGTTTCAGACGTAAGGTTTTAAATGTATTCAGCCTCACTTCTCTCGAGGAATTTAAGACAAGATTCTAATGACCAGTTCCTTTAGAGAGAATACTGTTATACTATGGATAATTTTCGTAAACGATCATCGTTATCGTAAATCACCATCGTCATAAGTCATCATCAACTTAAAGAAACATCTACCGTAGCTATAAAGATTATATTGAAAGAGTAAGAACAGCGAGGACTAGTGAGGTACATATGTTTGGTAGCAGGAAGTCGGGCACGACTAGCCGGCCGAAGTGGCCGTGCGGTTAAAGGCGCTGCAGTCTGGAACCGCAAGACCGCTACGGTCGCAGGTTCGAATCCTGCCTCGGGCATGGATGTTTGTGATGTCCTTAGGTTAGTTAGGTTTAACTAGTTCTAAGTTCTAGGGGACTAATGACCTCAGCAGTTGAGTCCCATAGTGCTCAGAGCCATTTGAACCATTCGGGCACGACTGTTTGTAATTTTGGCACGCAAGGCATCGTGGAACTTTAGGTGAGAGATGGCTGGAGGCAGATTCGCCAGCTGGAAACGAAGCGGCGGTTGGCGACCGCGTGGACGCGGCCGCTGATTCACGGTGTGGCGCACGAAAACAACCCGCCACACCAGCAGGCTGGAGCGATGTATACGGCTTGCTCAGGCCGGCTGCTGACTACCGTACGCGCACCGCTCCGTGAGTCAGGCGGAGCCCGGCCCGGGCTGACTAACTGCCCAGCGTCTGCTTCCTGGAGTCGCTTATCGGCAGCGCTAGAGTCGTCGCCACAAAAACAAAAAGCTCTTCCTCCTGACACAGCTTCGTTATGCAACCTCCACAAATGACTAACGCCGTGTTGTAACCGATTTCCATCTTCTGGAATCAACCTCAAGGGCACTGTATCTTTTATTGTCGGCAGGGTGAAGCAGTCTAGAGAAGTTGAAAAGTACAGTGAAATTCAGAATATTTGGGCCGTTATCGTGAGAGATGGCATTGTTGTTGGGAGTTCACGTAAAGAATATACTAGAGGTAACGTAGAACACGTGTGCGTAAACGCACGCGATGCCAGCTGAAGGGCTGTTACTCACGGTAGCCGCGCGGAATTAGCCGAGCGGTCTTAGGCGCTGCAGTCATGGACTGTGCGCCTAGTCCAGGCGGCGGTTCGAGTCCTCCCTCGGGCATGGGTGTGTGTGTTTGTCCTTAAGATAATTTAGGTTAAGTAGTGTGTAAGCTTAGGGACTGATGACCTTAGCAGCTAAGTCCCATAAGATTTCACACAGATTTCTTTCATACTCACAGTACATATACAAAACGCATCTTTTGGAACTGATATAAACATGTTTCCCATAGTGGTACCGCTAAAAACCTAATCGAACTCTCAACTGCAGCCGGCCGCTGTGGTTTAGTGGTTCTAGGCGCTTCAGTCCGGAACCGCGCGACCGCTACGGTCACAGGTTCGAATCCTACCTTGGGCATCGATGTGTGTGATGTTCTTAGGTTAGTTAGGTTTAAGTAGACCTAAGTTCTAGGGGTCTGATCACCTCAGATGTAAAGTCCCATAGTGCTCAGAGCCACTTGAGCCATTTGTTAAAAGAATGAAACACAGATCTGCTGAGTGACCTTTGAATTTTCATGTTTTCCGTTGTGCTTTTTCTTAACTACATAACTTCAGCAGGAAAAGATTCTAGTATGGGTGAGATATTGAGTAGTGACTGCAGAAGACATGCAGATACCGAACAGATCAATGAGATGGGACGTATCTGAAAAATTTCAGTCATGCGCACCGTATATTACTGTACCTATGTTTTGCGTAACGTACTGAAGCATATGCAGAGGTCCGCAGTTTTGTAAGATACTGAGATACTGACTTATTTCCAAGATCCTAAGTATGATTCGGTACTTTCCTACCATGTTCACTGGGTATTTCCAAATACCGTGAAATTTGCGTCAACATCTTACATGCGCAACTTAAAAGACAGTGAAAGTGAGATAAGCCATAACATAGCGTCATTGAAACCAGTGTCTGGCATGATAAGGCATTCTCGTCCAAGTTCACTGATAGATTCTATTGAAGTAATTTCAAACTTTAATAATGTGATCAAGATGAGACTCACAAGCAGCAGTTTGGCCTCATTTTCAAAAGGTATGAAGGGTGTTCGTTTCAGTACCGGTCTGACGTTCGTGGCGACCGGACGTAGAGAGAAGCACACGTGAAAAATAACTCACATTTTTGGACCTCACTGTTTCGAAGCGTATTTATAAATTGGATCATATTCCATACCGTATATCGTAGCAATAGTGGCATGGGGATTGCTGTCTAATGCTGCAACGGTGAATAGGAACTTTGTAATCGAAAGAATTATTTTTTCTCGAAATACACTCTAACACCAAAAAAAGAAAAAAAAAGAAAACGACGCACCAGTCAATGGCAAGCCGAATAAATGCCTGCGTAAGTGCCAGAGACTGACTTGCTCCGTTTGCGAAGGTCTTTCTCTTGAATGAAACATCCAATTTTCCTGAAATTGTAATCATTTATTTGTCTGTACATATACCCGTACATCACATCTAGCGATTTCCGTCCCATTCGGATTCTTCCTGAAATTGTAATCATTTGTTTGTCTGAACATATACGTCACATCCACCGATTACCGTCCCATTCGAATATTTTCTTCGTCGTGCGTTTTTCTTCTCTTTTTTGTTGCGTATGTTAGTATGTAGCAAATAGTAACATTTTTACTATCGTCCGCGAATATATGATACTTTATGGCGGATTTCAACTGTAGAGACAACTGGCTATAATTGTCAAACGACGAATAAAGAAATGAAAATAATTTCAGATTTATTATTCTATCTGCGGCTGTAAAGATAAGTGTATCTAAATGGTTCAAATGGCTATGAGCACTATGGGACTTCATCAGTCCCCTAGAACTTAGAACTACTTAAACCTAACTAACCTGAGGACATCACACACGTCCATGCCCGATGCAGGATTCGAACCTGCGACCGTAGCAGTCGCGCGGTTCCAGACTGTAGCGCCTAGAACCGCTCGGCCACTGCGGCCGTCTAACTGTATCTGTTAGAATAATGCTACGCTCCAAAGGCGTATCTCCTCTTCCTCTTCTTAATTGCAGCCATATGGATTAGACTTTTAAACCTGTTCGGATTTCACAAACTCTTCTGTCTCCTGAAACTTCCTGGCAGATTAAAACTGTGTGCTGGACCGAGACTCGAACTCGGGACCTTTGCCTTTCGCGGGCAAGTGCTCTACTAACTGAGCTACCCAAGCACGACTCACGCCCCGTGCTCACAGCTTTACTTCTGCCAGTACCTCGTCTCCTACCTTCCAAACTTTACAGAACCTCTCCTGCGAACCTTCTGTCTCCTATTCGGACATCTGATCCTTCCCCAGCCGTGTGTTTGATAATCTGATGCTGCTTTGAGAAATATTTGTTGCGCATCTTTTGTAAGAGGTGGCTTTACTCGTCTGGACTGTCCTGAGACAGCTGTAACATTTCCGCTTTTGCGGGAAACGAATCACCCCTACGCTATGCGACGTTACCAGTGAGCTGCGCCAATTTGCTTGGACTCGACTACAGGTGTTCGCGTGGACTGCAACGAGTACAAGAAATTCAGGCTTGTACCTCACAAGAGACCAAAAATTAACTACATAACTTTTTTATAAGTGATAAATAAAACTTTAGGAATAACTCACGTGTGTGTTCATTCCAGTACTTGATTACTTTCCTCTGAACTGCTGTTGCGAATCATAACAGGGAACTGGCGCACTCTGCACTTCGCCAATCGCCCCCGTGTGAACAGCGGTAGGCATTCACTTTGGCACTGAGTTCCTCACACCCCTGGGGCACCTCTGTTAATGTGAGTTGTGTGAGGCATAGACCAGTCACGAGGCAATGTAATGTTGTTAACATACGGCCAATAACACTGGAAGTGCTCGAGAAATCCTGGAGATCTACGGCACAAAGTGTAAACTAAATGACGACGCCCAGAGAGCTACAGGATGCCGACCGGCCACCATGTCACCCTCTGCCACGTGGCGCCATTCGGATGCGGTGTGGAAGTGCGTGTGGTCTGCAAACCGCTGTCCATCAGTTGTCGGCTATGCAGACAGCGGAGTCGCTCCTTCTCAGTCATGTAGCTCCTTAATGGATATCACAAACTGAGAGGATCTCGACCCAGCCTTCACACTAAGGAGAAAACCGGTCACACGTTCTGCCGAATCAGCCACGGAGGCGGACGCAGCGCAAATTTCTGACATAACAGAAATATGTTTTGTCGGAAACTGTCGATGTACCCAAATGCCCAGCGGGGTGAACGTGAGGAAGACGAGGTGATCCATAACTTGCTTCCATTAGGCGGGAACAGAGGGAAGAGGTCACAAGCTGCTGGATTTTTTTTCCTAAAAAGGAATACCACAAAAAATTCCTTGATATTAAGCAGTTATGTATACATTATGCTAATTACTATAAACTAATAATATGCGAAAGACTTACATAGTTATCTAGTTACTGTGTAAGTAGGCTGTTTAGGTTTTTATGTTGGTAACGCCACGTAGCACTCTGTATGAAAATCATTGACTGTGCTGTGTGCAGTCTGTGGCTGGTTGGACTCATTGTTGGAATATTTGCTATTGTAGTGTTGGGCAGTTGGATGTGAACAGCACGTAGCGTTGGGCAGTTGGAGGTGAGCCGCCAGCAGTGGTGAGAGGTTGCTATAAGCGGACGATCTGGACGTGTGTCCGCCAGAAAAAGGAAATTTGTAAAGATGGAGGTCATGAATTGATATATATATATATATAATGACTTTTGAACATTATTAAGGTAAATACATTGTTCTATATCAAAATCTTTCATTTGCTAACTATGCCTATCGGTAGTTAGTGCCTTCAGTAGTTAGAATCTTTTATTTAGCTGCCAGTATTGGCGCCCAATGTATTGCAGTAGTTCGAGTAACGAAGATTTTTGTGAGGTAAGTGATTCATGAAAGGTGTACGTTATCATTAGTCAGAGCCATTCTTTTGTAGGGATTATTGAAAATCAGACTGCGTTGCGCTAAAAATATTGTGTGTCAGTTTAGTGATGATCAGAATAACTAAAGAGAGAAATGTCTGAGTACGTTAAGTTTTGCTCAGCTGTTTGAAAATCAAGTAACGTAATAGGTTTTCCAGCACTGTCATTTTAATTTTTTTCTAAGGGGACGTTTCATATGCCGAATATTCCAACAATGAGTCCAACCAGCCAGACTGCATACAGCACAGTCAGTGATTTTCATACGGAGGGCTACGTGGCGTTACCAACATAAAAACCTAAACATCCTACTTACAAGTGTTCTACCAATAAATCACAGTCTTTAGTTTGCTTTATCCACAACACTATCTATGTGATCGTTTCAACTGAAGTTACACGTGATTGTAATCCCTTAGTATTTAGCTGAATTTACAGCCTTCAGACTTGTGTGGTTCATCATGTAACCGAAATTTATCGGATTCGTTTTATTAGTCACGTGAATGAGTTCACACTTTTCGTTATGTACAGTCAACTATCAATTTTTGGACCATCCAGAAATCATGTCCAAATCTTTTTGCAATTAGTTTTCATCAACACATGACTTTATGAGACGGATATTGACAGCATCATTTGCAAACAATACAAGAGGACTGCTAACATTGTTTCGTAAACCGTTTACGTAGAGCAGAAGCAGCAGACGGTCTCCTTCCTGGAGGAATCTTCTGTCAGTTGCTTCGAACTGTGGCCTTTCTGACAGGAATTCACACATCTAGTCGCACAACTGAAATGATACTCCATAGGCACGGAATTCGATTAGAAGTCGCTTGTGAGGAACCGTGGCAAAACCATTCTGGAAATCTAAAAACATGGAATCAGTTTGAAGTATCCTACCGATAGCACTCACTACTTCGTGAGAATAAAGAGCTTGTTGTGTTTCTCAAGAACGATATTTTCTGAATCCGTGTCGGCTGTTTGTCAATAAATCGTTTTCTTCGACGCAATTCATAATGTCTGAAAACATTATATGTTCCAAAGCCGACTGCAAATCGACGTTAGCGATATGGGACTGTAATTGAGGGGTTACTCATATTTTCTTTCTTTGGTGTTCGTATGACCTGTGCAACATTTCCAGTCTTCAGTTACCGTTCTTTCGCCGAGCGAGCGGTTGTATACGAGTGCTAAGTATGGAGCTACTGTATCAGGAACCTGACTGGTGTGCAATCTGGACCAGAGGCCTTGCTTTTTTTTTTTTAATGATTTAAGCTGCTTCAATACACTGAACATATCTACATATAAGTTACTCATGTTGGCAGTTGTTCTTGATTCGAATTCTGAAATATTTACTTCGTGATCTTTGGCGAAGGAATCTGTGAAAACTGCATTTGGGAACTCTGCCCTAGTGGCGCTGTCATCGATAACATAGCCATTGTTAATGCACAGTGAAGGTATTGAATACGTTTTGCTGCTGGTGTACTATACATACGACCAGAACCTCTTTGAGTTTTCTGCCAGGTCTGGAGACAGAGTAACTATTAAAAGCGTATCGCACCGAAGTTCGCGCTAATTTTCCAGCTTTGGAAAACTTTGCCAGTCTTGGCAATTTTTCAGTCTTTTGAATCTGGCATGCTTCTTTCGTTGCTTCTGCAAGAGTGTTCTGACCTGCTTTGCGTACCATGGGGGATCAGTACCATCTCTTACTAATTTATTTCGCTTTCATAGTGTTTGCACGATTTGGTGCTAGTTTTCTGGTATTCCTTTCCTACCTCTGCAGTGTAGACGCCTGCACACAGCTACAGTATAAAGAACGCTGGTGAACAACGGCGAGTCGTTCTGCGAATGCTCGTTCGCTTGTGTCGGCCCCGGTGTGAACGGGGCTCCAGAAGAGCGGAGAATGCCCGCTGCATGCATGTACATGTGTTGTCGGCCAGAGAGACGCGCGCGTAGCGAGCGGACAGCTGAGCGCGGCCGAGCTGCTCCGAGTGAAGCCGAAGTGCGCCGAGCGCTGGCGACTTTCCCGTGAGGCCGGCCGGCACGGATTCCACGCGTGCCTCTCTTTCTCTCTCTCTCTCTCTCTCTCTCTCGCTCTCTCTCCGGGCACTCGGCTCACCGCTACCACTACCACTACCGCCCCCTCTCCTCTCCCTTCTTCTCATCAGATAGCCGGCCAGTTAGTCCGCCAACGTCAGGCAAACGCACGCTTCGCGCTGCAAATACACACACACACACACACACACACACACACACACACACACACACGTACAGGTAGACTCAGTGATGGCATTCACTGCTGCGTAAAGGCGTCGTCCAGGCTCTGCAGCTACTGGTTTAGAGGTCTGCGGATATCCACCTTTACAGGTTGAACACAGAAACTCCGCCGACAAGATATCGGATGCTGTTCAGGGATATGAATGTTTTGGTGGATTATTGCAAGACATTTGCACTTCCTTCCATTTATCTTTACATCTGTACTTGTTCTTTGTTTTCTTGATCATGTTGAGTCGCCAGCAGCCATTGATGTCAATGGTTAATGAAAGCCACCTCAGCATTTGTTGTGTTACGACCGGTTTCGTTTCTTCGAACACCTTCAGGTTGCCGAGTTGTGCTGAATTCAAAATGTAGATGGACTGTCTGTCGTATTTCATCACATCAGACAACTCGGCAACCTGAAGGTGTTCAAAGAAGCGAAACCGGTCGTAACACAATAAATGGGTGACAATACCGCTTGAGACAGTTTTCATAAATCATTAACTTTTTTATTCGTTAGCGCTTAGCCTGTCTGGTACACTCTCATCCGTACTCAACGTTTGTCAAATTTATTTTAACTTTGCGACCTGATGCACTTAGTGACGGCACAGTCACGAGTCGCCTAAGGAGGGGAATGTGCCCCATATCTGTCTCAACGGTGTAAGCTCTTGTTCTGTGTGTGATCGTATTTTAACTGTTTGTGCATCGCATTTTCTGAGGCGAAAATGGCGACCAGCCCAGCATTTGCCTACACGAGCGTGGGAAACCGCCTGAAAACCACAGTAAGGTTGGCCCGTGCAGTATAGCCACGGTCGTTAATTCGCCGCACGTATTCGAAGTGGGACTGGCACAGCTGTATACCTCGAATGCGGTACGCTGTAGCGGCTGCTGTTTTCGTGTCTGTGCTGCACCGAAAATATCTGCTGAACAGTGCAAACGTCACGGTATGCTTTGAGTGTCTTGTTTGTACACAAATTTGTACCATTGCCTTGCGGTACTTGCTACTGACAACCGTAATGTCCCCCTTTAATTGTACACTATGTGATCAAAAGTATCCGGACACCTAGCTGAAAATGACTTACAAGTTCGTGGCGCCCTCCATCGGTAGTGCTGGAATTCAATATGGTGTTCGCCCACCCTTAGCCTTGATGACAGCTTCCACTCTCGCAGGCATACGTTCAATCAGGTGCTGGAAGGCTTCTTGGGGAATGGCAGCCCATTCTTCACGAAGTGCTGCACTGAGGAGAGGAATCGATGTCGGTCGGTGAGGCTTGGCACGAAGTCAGCGTTCCAAAACATCCCAAAGGTGTTCTATAGGATTCAGATCAGGACTCTGTGCAGGCCAGTTCATTACAGGGATGTTACTGTCGTGTAACCACTGTGCCACAAGTTGTGCATTATGAACAGGTGCTCGATCGTGTTGAAAGACGCAATCGCCATCCCCGAATTACTCTTCAACAGTGGAAAGCTAGAAGGTGCTGAAAACATCAATCTAGGTCTGTGATGTGATAGTGCCACGCAAAACAACAAGCCCCCTCAACGAAAAACACGACCTCACCATAAGACCACCGCCTCCTAATTTTACTGTTGGCACTACACACGCTGGCAGATGACGTTCACCGGGCATTCGCCATACCCACACCCTGTCGTCGGATCGCCACACAACGATTTTTCACTGTTCAATCGCCCAAGTGAGGCGTCGTTTGGCATTTACCGGCGTGATGTGTGGCTTATGAGCAGCCGCTCTATCGTGAAATACAAGTTTTCTCACCTCCCGACGAACTGTCGTAGTACTTGCAGTGGATCCTGATGCAGTTTGAAATTCCTGTGTGATGGTCTGGATAGATGTCTGGCTATTACACATTACGAACCTCTTCAACTGTCGGCAGTCTCTGTCAGTCAACAGACGATGTCGGTCCGTACGCCTTTGTGGTGTACGTGTCCCTTCACGTTTCCACTTCAGTATCACATCGGAAACTGTGGACCTAGTGATGTCTAGGAGTGTGCAGATCTCGCGTACAGACGTATGACACAAGTGACACCCGATCACTTGACCACGTTCGAAGTCCTTGAGTTCCGCGGAGTGGCCCATTCTGCTCTCTCACGATGTCTAATGACTCCTGAGGTCGCTGATACGGAGTGACTGGCAGTAGATGGCAGCACAATGCACCTAATATGAAAAACATATGTTTTTGGGGTTCTCCGGATACTTTTAATCACATAGTTCACGTTAACAGCCATACACAGCACCGTGGATATGTTTACTGGCGAAGAGTTGTCAGATATGCATTTCAACCGTGTGAGCGGCTATTACATACAAAAACGAGAACCCACGTATGTTAGCAATCCCAGTTGGAGAATGCTCACACACGTAAATTCATGCCGCTCATACAGTTGCAGATGACATGATGTATACCGAGATAACTGCAACAGAAAACTGCAGAAAACATGCCACAAACAGCGACAACAATCTTAAAACCATGCCGTGACTTATAGTCAATAAGGTATTAAGAAACTACTCAGAGGAAACAATATTTAAAAAACAAGCAGTAAACACGTAGTAATGTTTCTGCATGTTTTAGAATTAAAGAACCCACTGACGATAGCGATATTTGTCGCTGATACTAGTTTGGGAAATAAATAAATATGAAAAGTATTTTGCATCAAGGCGGATCCACAATTCCCATATTGTTGTTTTTTTATGCAAACACGGACCAGTGGAAGAGTTCTAAGATAAAATTATTATCAGTGTACGTGTTTCGTCTGACGCTTGTTGTCTGACGGTTGTTGCGTTACTCTGCGTATTATTGGACATTTCGGTGGATCCATATTCCAGATTTTCTCAGTGGTTGTGAATCTCTTTCACAAAAGCAAAGATAAACGGTGTAATAAACAGAATAAATGATAACTCCTTTGTTATTCCGTAACGAGGCACCGAAAACTACGTGCCCCTTAAGCTAAACCCCCATCGGAGGTTCGAGTCCTCCCTTGGGCATGAGTATGTGTGTGTTATCCACAGCGTAAGTTAGTTTACGTTAGATTAAGTAATGTGTGAGCTTAGGAACCGATGACCTAAGCAGTTTGGTCCCATAAGATCTTACCACTAATTTAAATTTTTGAATTCCTTATGCTAAAATACTCAGAAAATATGCGTCCTAAATTTTGTCGACCTCGGTGTAATAATTATTTTGCAGGTGAATGTCTACTGCGTTGCTTATACCTAAGGGCAGATCTGTCGATATGCGCAGTAACATTATCTTGTACTTAAGAGTTCACAATTGTGACACATTATTTTCGTCTATGCGCTTTACATGTGTCATAATAGTAGTAATGAATTCAACGTAAGGAAAGCTTCAGATACGAATTTTTATTTCCTTGATCGCGCATAGGTACACTGGACAATTAGTTTCGACAAGAATAAGATTCCGTCAGCAGATACCGTACAGGTTACGAAATCATGTCATGCGATGGCAGCTTAGTGCTGTCGAAACCAGTAATCCAGTGTTCCTACACGCGATCAAGGAAATAAAAACTTCATATCTGAAGCTTTCTTTACATTGAATTCACTATCACTCTCAAAACGACAATGTCAGCTATTTGTAAGAGCAGTCAGTTTAAATCAGTATTACTACCAATTCGTATCGGCCTGAAATGCGCAGTGATCTCGAGAAGGTGAACGCGATGTGCGCAGCTCAAGGTCGAAAGATGGCGACGCGTGCCCCCTGTTATTTATCGTCACAGTTTCAGGTACACACTGCTCTCTTACCGTCGTAGCAGCAGCTACATTATGTTTCGTCATCCCTCTTCCAGCTGCAGCAACGGAGGTCAGTTACACAGATGCCGGAAGCTGCCATTGAGTGGCACCAAGGTTGTTTTGGAACACTCGCTTCATCGCATGACCACTGTTAGTGAATCACATACGGTGTGAATAATGTTCGGCTGAAAATCAGTAAATGTATAAACATTTTCATAATAATAGCAACAAGTAGAAACTCCAACGCCTAGAACACCGATAAATGTAGGACGTAAACATGATTTAACGTTACGAGTAACTGATCCGGAGAATATGGCGGCCAATGTTATTATTCCGTGACTGGACATTGCACACCAAACAGTCACCCGTTCAGGGAGAAGGGACTTCTCGGTCGCGAAATGCGGATTCCCAGTCCCCCAGATGCGCCAACTTTGCGTATTGACGAACCTATCCAAATGAAAGCGGGCTTCGTCGCTAAATCAAACCATATTCATGCATATTAATTCCCATCATGCTCCACGGCCAACCGTGCAGTTTGAATGTTCAAACGCAAACCGTTCAGAAGTTTATTTCATATAGTTCATTAATTGTCATCCTGTATTTTCACGGAACAGTCTGGAGCTGACGCTGAGAGTGGCCGGTTTTGTGTCGTGTAGATTCCCGGCGCCGACCTAGAAGAAGTGCGTGCGCACGTCACGAGTGCGTGATGGACGGATGTAAACACGGCCTGCGCGCCCGCGCGGCGTGCGTGCTGTGCGGGTTGCCGCGTGGCGGCCGGCAGGCGGACCGCGCTCCGCGCTGGAAGCGAGCCAGCCACGTTTCTTGCAGTAGCCGCCTACGGCCGGGCAGCCGGTCCGCGGCACGCGGGCGCAGACGCTCTGACCAGCCTCTCTTTACTCTGCTAATTGCTCGGGCGAGGCGCGCGCGTGCTAGCGTGGCGGTGGCAAAAACAAGCTGCCCGCTGCCAATGCGCCCCTCCACCCAGTAAGAACGAGGGGAAGCCGGCGCCAGGCGGCGCCCGCGACGAGAGGCGATCAATTACACGCATAATGTAGTTTGTGTGGCAGCGGGATACGTCCTGAACGAGATTTACGCGCCGTGTTTCGCCGATGCTAATGATGTGTGGGATTACTTTATAAAACTGCTGCTGCTGGGCGCCCATCGGCGTTAGCGCTCTTGTTCGGACGCGGGCGCACCAGTTCGCCCACTCGGCTGGCGAATAATTTACTTTTTCCGCTTCTCGTAAATCTGGTTTCATTTCTTCATTTTCCTAAGCGCTCTCTCGTTTCTAAATTTAATTGCCGCAACTTGCATTAAAATTTATGCGGCCCGAATGATGCAGCAGGGTTAAAGAAAGAAGCAGATTTCGCGAGAGTGTTTCATTGTGCACGTTCCGAGCACGAGCGCCCCGAAACAGAAACAAAACAAGCCTCCTTCTAGCAGGAAGAAGAATCTCGAAGAGGTATATGGGTGTTGCACAATATGTTCAGTTCCCGTCCAAGAATGCAAGGCTTGCTATTTGGGTCTCAATATAAATAACTGCAACGTATGAACCATAAGTAAGTAGAAAGACCAATTACTATTCGGTCACACTAGTCGTGATAAATCACAGCAACCAATAGCTACCGTAAGACTGTTCTAAGGTGTTAGGATTAAATAACAGTTGTAGGCAAAGCAGATGGAAGGCTGAGACTCTCGACGAATTTTAATGAAGCGTACGAGGCTGTAAATAGTAATGGCTCCGAATTTTTTACGTGAAAACTCGTAAACCTTTTTAAATAAAACAAATGTTATTATATTTCCACATCTTTAATCTTAAAATCTAGATATTTACAGCGGTCTGTCGGTAGAGGGTTCCCAATTGTAGCGTTAACATGGCGGTATGTAACGTAACTACTAACAATTTTTGGCTTATCGGAATATATTTAAGAAAAAAATGAAATGAACGTGTGCCATTGTTGGCCGGGAGGCACCAGCCGGGGAACATCGGTCGCCAGTTTGCAAGTCTTATTTCAGGTGACGCTACATTGGGCAACTGCCGTGACGGTGGTGATAACGAAAGGATGATTAGAACAGCACAACATAACACCCAGTCCACAAGAAGAGAAAATCTCCAACGCAGCTGGGTATCGAAACCGGTCCCGCTGCATGCTAGACAAACACGTTATATCACACAGCTAAGCAGGCAGACACTGTACTTAAGAAATCTATTTAAAATATGTGAGTCCATTATCAGTGACACTATAATTTCGCACCACGCGTTCGTCGTTTTTAATTTTAAAAAAAGTATAGTTTATCAAAAGCGACACTGATTAACTAGACTAAAAAACACAAGGTTAATATTGTTTTTGTACTTGTTTTATAAACACAACGAAAGAGGAAGCATTTAAAACATTACTTTTTCTTCTTCCTTCTCAAGGTATTTTAGGTTTCGTAACAATTTCCGGTTCCAATCATTGTCATCTTACTTGTCTTCCAATATTTCTTGGTGCAGTGAGCTTCAGTAGTAAAATACTTTTGGTACATTCATTTTGTTTAAAAGATTCTACTAATTTCCTTTACCAACTTATACTTTTACAACTGGTTCTAAAAAAATTTCAACTATATCGTTTCTTATCTTAACCAATAGTGTATATACTTTGTTTGATCTAAGATATTTCATCTCTGCTGCCTCGATTTCGTTTTCATTCATGCTGGTCATTATCCATGTTTCGCGTCCATAAAGAAGCAACCATAAAGACGTACGTTTATAAAATTTTAGTTGGGTTTCTAGTCTTCTTTTCCCTTTGAGACTACTCTGAACATAACATAAATCTGTTACGTTTATGTGTTTATCGCTGTGACAGCTGTAATTGACATCAGGTTACAAATACACTGCGTGATCAAAAGTATCCGGACAACTCCAAAAACATACGTTTTTCATATTAGGTGCATTGTGCTGCCACCTACTGCCAGTTACGCCATATCAGCGACCTCAGTAGCCATTAGACAGAATGGGGCGCTCCGCAGAACTCACGGACTTCGAAAGTGATCAGGTGATTGATCGTCACTTGTGTCAGCCGGAAGGAGTGGCCGAGCGGTTCTAGGCGCTTCAGTCTAGAACCGCGCGACCGCTACGGTCGCAGGTTCGAATTCTGCCTCGGGCATGGATGTCTGTGATGTCCTTAGGTTAGTTAGGTTTAATTAGTTCTGAGTTCTAGGGGACTGATGACCTCAGATGTTATGTCCCATAGTGCTCAGAGCCATTTGAACTTGTGTCATACGTCCGTACGTGAGATTTGCACACGCATAAAAACCCGTAGGTCCACTGTATGCGATGTGATAGTGAAGTGGAAACGTGAAGGGCACGTACACCACAAAAGCGTACAGGCCGACCTCGTCTGTTGACTGACAGAGACCGCCGATAGTTGAAGAAGGTCGTAATTTTTAATAGACAGATACCTATCCAGACCATCACATAGGAATTACAAACTGCATCAGGATCCACTACAAATACTATGACAGTTAGGCGGGAAGTGAGAAAACTTGGATTTCATGATCGAGCGGCTGCTCATAAGCCACACATCACGTCGGTAAATGTCAAACGACGCCTCGCTTAGTGTAAGGACCGTAAACATTGGACGACTGAACAGTGGGAAAATGTTGTGTGGATTGACGAATCATGTGGCGATCCGATGGCAGGGTGTGGGTATGGCGAATGCCCTGTGATCGTCATCTGCCAGCATGTGTAGTGTCAACAGTAAAACTCGGAGGCGGTGGTGTTATGGCATGGTCATGTTTTTCATTGAGGGAGCTTGCACCCCTTGTTTTCTTGCATGGCGCTATCGCAGCACAGGCTTACGTTGATGTTTTAAGCACCTTCTTGCTTGCCACTGTTGAAGAGTAATTCGGGGATGGTGATTGCACCTTTCAACGCGATCAAGCATCTGTTCCTAACGCACGGCCTGTGGCGGAGTCGTTACTCGACAGTTACATCCCTGTAATGGACTGGCCTGCACAGAGTTCTGACCTGAATCCCATATAACACCTTTGGGATGTTTTGGAACGCCGAGTTTATGCCAGGCCTCACCGACCGACATCGATAACTCTCCTCAGTACGGTACTCTGTGAAGAATGGGCTGCCATTCCCCAAGAAACCTTGCAGCACCTGATTGAACGTATGCCAGCGAGAGTGGAAGCTGCCATCAAGGCTAAGGGTGGGCTAACACGATAAGGAACTCCAGCATTACCGATGGAGTGCGCCACGAACTTGTAAGTCATTTTCAGCTAGGTGTCCGCATTCTTTTGATCACATAGTGTAGCTAAAATTGATCGTCTAGTTTATTATCAGTAGTTTTTATTATATCCCGTTCAGGTATACACTGGTCCATGTAGTTCTTAACTGATGCAAGCTTTGCTCTTGGCACAGAGCTCTCTCAGTGTGACTGGCGCTTTTGCTGCTATTCCTGAAGTGAGGTAACCTGGTGTTCTGATAAGAATTCAATACTGTGTTTCGTTGTGGTCAGTTCGTAGTTGTTTGCAGTATTTCCTAACTAGTCTTGTCCACTCGGGGCGAGTCGTTTTGCCGGCCGGAGTGGCCGAGCGGTTCTAGGTGCTTCAGTCTGGATCCGCGCGACCGCTACGGTCGCAGGTTCGAATCCTGCCTCGGGCATGGATGTGTGTGATGTCCGTAGGTTAGTTAGGTTTAAGTAGTTCTAAGTTCTAGGCGATTGATGACCTCCGATGTTAAGTCCCATAGTGCTCAGAGCCATTTGAAGCTAGTCGTTTTCCCACTAGAGACGGTGCTGAAGATGTTTGACAGCTGTTTCGAATTATCCATCCTGAGTACGTGACCATAGAAGATTAGCCTCATTGCTACTGTAATAGACTCTAGGTGTACGTGAAGATCCTTGTTGTGTGTGATAATGGCTACACTACCCAGATTTTTTGAGAGACTTTCTGTCCTTTATTTCTAATTTCCTGAGTTGTCCCTTTCTGATATATGTGAGGCATTCGGGAGAATACAGTACTGAAGAATTCACTACCATATTGTAGTGATATGAGTGTCATTACCATTAATTATTTTGGATGTATGTGGGTGTATTCTAATAAAGCCATTGCTTAAGTTTCGTTGTTTTGAGATTACTTCCGAGTACCAACTTCTGAGTATGTTAACCACATTTTTCACTATTAGTTTTGGTCCTAGCACGATTCCCCGAGGAACAGCAGTAGGTAATTAGCTGTATGCGCAATGTTGCGGAACCTTAATTCTCCGTAGTGTAGCTACACAGTATAACGGACCAGTATGCAATGGTACCAGCAGGCCGCCATATATACAGCGGCATTACCTAGGCGGCAGCCTGTGTCCGGGCAGCGAACTCGTGGCCACCTAGCGGCCGTTCCGCTCCCTTTGCTGACCGGCCGGAGGGGCACAGGTGCAGGTGTGTACTGCGCGGCCGGCAGATTTGCGCAACGGTGAAAGGGAAATGAGAGAGAGGAGCAGAAGGGAGGTAAGACGAGGAGAGGAGACGGGAGGAAAATCTTCGCGGTGATGAAGGCGCGCAGCTGAGCCGGGCCGGGCCGGCTCGAGCTGAGCTACTGGGCTGGCTGGTAGCGAGAGGCGGCGGCCACGTGATAAGCAGCGGCGGCGGGTTCAGCGCCCCCAGATAGCAGCCGAGGCGAGAGGGAAGTCGTGTGGCGCTGCCGGCGAAAACCACGGCCGCAGATGTCGGCGAGCGCGGGGGGCCGTGCGAGGACACGCTCTGCTTACCGCCCAGCCAGTTCCAGACTGTGTACGGGCGGCTGGCACAGTCGGAATACTCGTGTAGCCGCACTCTTCTTACAGATGTAGCATTCTTGCATCAGTTACGTAACAGACCTGGCAATCGGATTTTGAACATCAGTATAATTAAGGTGCTCTCGCCTTGTCATCCTCGTACTTGCCTACCACCAACGTTACCCACCGCGATTTGGCACATGGGCGAGGAGAACCTACCGCTTAAGGGGGGGGGGGGGGGGGGGGGTAGGACGTCAAACGGGAGGACTTGGAGCAGGAGAGACACCACAGGAATTTTTAATTTCCACTGTCTATACCTTTAAAAATGAATTCATAAAACTTTGTCAGAATTACCAGAAATGATTCAGGATTTACACTTATAGTTGTGGAAGTTCAAAAATGTAAGAAAATGATTTATTTTTTTACATTTGTGTTCCACCTTTTTTTCACTTACCATTGGCTGCATTTGTTGCTATAGGTACACTTTTCTTCATAAGTAAGGGAGATTATTCGATGAATTTCGCACAGCATACAAACCATACTTACAGGTATATGAAACTCTAGAATTTTCCAAATCTATTAAAAACTGTGGTAAAAATTGAGATAATTAACTATAAAATTTGAGTTTTTTCTAAACATGAAGTTTAAAATGTAACAGCACATTCATTTTTTCATACATTAAATAATTTCTAGAGTTTCATACACTTGTAAGTATGGTTTGTACGCTGTGCAAAATTCATCGAAGAATCTCTCTTACTTATGAAGAAATGTGTACCTGTAGCAACAAACACAGCCAATAGAAGTGAAAAAAATGATGAACTTTCACATGTAAAAATACGTATTTTTTTTTACTTTTTTATTTAATTTTATTTATTTATTTATTTATTTATTTATTTATTTATTTTTTGAACTTCCACTGCTATGATTGTGAATCCTGAATCCTTCCTGGAAATGCTGACAAAGTTTTATGAATGTATTCGTAAAAGTATAGATAGTGGGAGGTAAAATGTCCTGTGGTGTCTCTCCTGCTCCAAGATGCCCCGTTTGACATCCTACCCCCTTTAATAAGGCAGACGGACACTCCTGCTGGATGGGCTCACTTCGACACCGAACGTCAAGCTTGTGCGAGTGGTCAGTGCCTATAAAGAACCGACTTGGAGGCGGCACAACCTCGGTCGTTTCACGCTGCACCATTTTATGGATGTAACTGAGCTTCATCATCCGCAGCGTCCCTCTGTGGCCCGTAGAAGGCTGCAGGACGTGGCTCGCCACTCGTGTCCGCTGTGGAGTCGAGGTTCCCTCGGTCTCAACAGCTTTTGTCCCAGCTACACCTTAGCCTTCCCTGCCACGTTTACGAACAGTGGAAGAGCTGCAACATCTCATTTCCCGGCCGCATCCGTATTCGCTTCCTATATCTATTCGCCCGCACACATCTCCGCAGCTGTCATTCACCCCTGTCATCTATGGTCCGCGGTGCACTGCAGTTGTCTCGGCGCCGATTTTGGACGGCGCCATTTTTCCATGCACAGTATACTTCAGTCGCGGCGTCTAGCGAACAGTTTACAAACTCAGGCGTTTCGGAAACGCTTCTACTCCTGGCCCCGAAAGTCAATGATCATGCCCTTTAGGACGTCAGATAAATCGCTCCGTTTCCTCATCACGACAACGACTGCACAGTATTTCCGCTTACCCCCGACACGATTTATACATACTGCATTGCTAATGCTGCCACGTGCCCTCTCTGAGTGGTCGATGTACGTTGACGGCCAAGACAGATTGTGGTCACGTTACTGTTACTGGACCGTGTAAATGACATCACTCAATAATGTTTCATCATTTTCATGAAATCTCTCACTATTTTCTGTCATTCTTGTTCGCATGACTAAGCAAGTAATTTTTTCAAGCCTTCGGCGTTGTCGCGCACTTCTGAACTTCGCTCTCTATACATGGTGTACCGCCCCCCCCCCCCTCCCCCACCCCCAAAAACAAACTGACAGAGTTTAGGAACAGGTTTCTTATACAGAAATCAGTAAAACAGTCTACTAAACACGGATTCTAAAACGTAGCACTTGTTCACCCTCGCTAATGTGAACACATTTCTTCTTCTGAAAAAGTGCTCATATCCATTTTAAGCCCATGTTTGCTGAACATTTTCTTCTTGTTTTTACCCGTACTTCTCCCCCTTCCCCCTCCCTCCTCCAAAAAGAAAATGAAAAGCAAAGACCTTGTGGTAGAAGAGACGTGTTACGTAGTATCGGAGATGAAGAAGTGCTCATATCTCTAAAGGTACGTGCTTTAGTGCCCTTGTTTACCAAATTTTTTCCTTGTTTTGCTGTAAGGAACCCCTCCCCAAAGTTTGTCGGTGTTTCTTGGGACACCGTGCATATATAGGGTGATCAGAAATAATTTGTATGACTGTTGTAGGGGAGTTTGTGCTGAAAATAATTGATAAGATAAAATCTCGATACATTGCGCCGTTTACTAATTATTTATCATCAGGTTAGCCAAACAGGTCGTTTTCTGAACAATTATTTCTCAAGGACAACCTCCCCTGCATATATATACACTAACCTATGAATATATATATATATATATATATATATATATATATATATATATATATATATATATATATATAAAAATCACAGGTTAATGTAAGCGCGAGATAAGCCATTGAAAATGTGAAATGACGGTTACACTGATAACCGGTGTAACCATCAGAATGTTGAATGAATGCTTCCAAACGTGCATGCATTGTGTTGTGCAGTTACCGGACGCCAGTTTGTGGGATGTAGTTCCGCGCCTGTTGCACTTGATCGGTCAACAACAGGGGCGATTAATGCTGTTTGGGGATGACGCTGTAACTGCCGTCCGATGATGACCATATCTGCTCAAATGGAGACAGATCTGGTGATCGATCAGACCAAGGCAACGTGTTGACACTCTGCAGAGCTTGTTGGGTTACAACAGCGCTAGTTGGGCGAGCGTTATCCTGTTGGAAAATACCCTCTGGAATGCTCTTCGTGAATGGCAGCACAACAGGTCGAAACACCAGACTGACATGTAGATTTGCAGTCAGGGTGCATTGGATAACCACGACAGTGCTAATGGTGTCTTACGAAATCGCACCCCAGACCATGACTCCAGATGTAGCTCCAGTGTGCATGGCACGCAGAGACGTTGGTTGCAGACTCTCAACTGGCCTCCTCCTAACCAACACACGGCCATCACTGGCACCGACGCAGAACCAGCGTTCATCGGGAAAGTGAGCTCTCGCCTGAAACCACTACAGTCGCAAACAGTGGTAGTTTGGGGTCACTTGAATGCACGCTACTGGGCGTCTGGTTCGGACCTGTCTTTGAAGTAACCAATTTGTAACAGTTCGTCACTGTAGTGCCAACTGCTGTTCAGATTGCTTCTACATATGCACATATGCAGTACGATGCTCTAGAGCTATAGGCCGGCCGGAGTGGCCGAGAGGTTCTAGGCTCTTCAGTCTGGAACCGCGCAACCGCTACGGTCGCAGGTTAGAATCCATGCCTCGGGCATGGATATGTGTGATGTCTTTAGGTTGGTTAGGTTTAAGTAGTTCTAAGTTCTAGGGGACTGATGACCTCAGCTGTTAAGTCCCATAGTGCTCAGAGCCATTTCTAGAGCCATACGCCGAACACGGTGGTGTTTACTGTTGGTAGTGCCACGTGGCCGTCTTCTTGCGACCGCACATTGTCGTGACCACCGCTGTCAGCAATCATGTACAGTGGCTACCTTCCTTCCAAATCTTTCTGCAAATCGCAGAAGGAACATCCAGCTTCTCGTAGCCCTGTTACACGACCTCGTTCAAAGTTACAGAGGTGATGACAATGCCATCTTCGTCGCCTTAAAGGCATTCTTGAGTAACATCAGCTCACCACGTCCAATCTGAAAGGTAACTAACGCTCACGACCGTTACAAACCTGATATGCATGCTCATAGTGGCGCTACTGTCGCCACTCTTAGGCGACTGCTGTGAAATTTAAATAGATGTCATCTTTCAAACATAGAAAGACGCCTACCTACTTTCGTTTATGACGCAAACTCCTTCGTGGTTTTGCGACTTTTTTCCGTCACTGTGTATATATAAATTTGTAACTTATTCTCGTCGCGTGGCTATTGTTTGTTTTTCTTCCTTGCTATGTTTTCTTAGTTTACTAAAATATCAATGCGTTATGTTCTGTTTGCAGTGTTGGATACTTATGTAGGTAGGTATTGATCTATTACGACCTAAAAATTTTTTGAATCTGTATGCAGTTTACACTGTCGGTTTTTCTACTTCCACATACAACGCCTTGAAACGTTCGTCATTCTTGAGCTAATATGATGTCAGACATAGAATTCAGTTAACATGCTGGTCAGTTTTCTTACACTGTGGCGGTTGGTCACAGAGCACACGACAGCGACAAATAGCAGTTCCCCACTCTCCCGGTCCTGCAGACAGATACGTTTCTGTGAAGTACTTCGCGAATGCAGCCAGCAGGTATACCATTATGCGTGTTTGCACATCCCAAGCACGGTTCTGGATTGCATTCCCCTACCGCCTCACGCCTCGACCACCGCGGAGTACGGAGAACCGTAAAACGCACCTGCGAAGCGCTCTGTGTGGCCTCCCATCCAATTCAGTAGCAGTAGACCCACGTGAGCGGCCGAGCTCCGTCGTTAGCGCTAGGAGAAACTGAGGTCACTCGCGTACGGGCAGAGGACTGACAACAAGTATCTTTTGCCATTTCTGTTTAGTTTTACATCCAACGTACTCCGCAAGAGTGCTCGACCGTGCATGGTGGAGCATTCTTACTGTCAAGTCCGGTCTTATTCCGTCCTCCGTCCGCGTACAGAGCTAGTGAAAAATGTTCGTCTATATGCCTCCGTACGGAGTTAGAATATCACTGAGATTCCAGCTGGGCAAGGAAAGGATAGTCGGACAGTCTTACACGAATTCTGGTTCTCTAAATTTATCCCACGGTTTTTCGCGAGAACTAGGTCACTTTCTTTCCGAAGGTTCGAAATTAAGTTCGTATGGGACATACAGGCCTACTGGGATCTCTGAATTTCTTGATATCTTTCGTGACAAATATTTCGAGAGGACTCCAAACGCAGTATCAGTACTCAACGTGTTACGATGCTAGCAGCAGGTCTGTGAATCTGCTCGATGATTGCTGTCGTGATGTGGAAAAAGGAGAAGCGTTCTCATCGGACATAAAAGTTTTTCCGCTTATTACACATTATAAATAAGTGCAAAATGTTGTAATATAACTCACTGTAAATTATTTATGCAGAGCCAATGAGATTTCACCACCTAACCTCAGTGGCACGTCCAACAACAATAAAAAATATCGCTAGTTGTTTTCGTTGCGGTCTTCAGCCCGAAGACTGGTTTGACGCAGCTCTCCACGCTACTCTATCCTGCGCAAACCTGTTCGTCTCCAAATAACAACTGCGACCTGCACCCTTCTGAACCTACTTACTGTATTAATCTCTTGGTCTCCCTCCACAGCTCTTTCCCCTCAGATTTTCCTTCATTACCAAAATGACTATTCCCCGATGGTCAGGATCTGCTCTAGTATAAATCCATTATTTTACTTATGCCATAAAGTTCTTTTACTCCCTATTCAGTTCAGTACCTTCTCATTAGTTATTAAATCTGCTCACATGTTCTTCAACACTCTTCTGTAGTACCAGATTTCCAAAGTTTCTTTTCTCTTCTTGTCTGAAATTTTTGCCGTCCACGTTTCACCTCTGTACAAGTCTGCTCTCCAGACAAATACCTTCAGATTTCCTAACCCTTAAATTTAAATTAGACACTAACAAATTATTCCTTTTCAGAAACGGTTTTCTTGCCATGACCAATCTAATTCCCCTACCATCATCTGGCTCGATTTACAGTTCGTTACATTATTGTCTGTTTTTTTCTCGTTAATGCTAACCTTGTAACTTTTTTTTCCAACAGAATATCCATTCCGTTCAAGTGGTCTTTCAAGTCCGATGCCGCTAGTATGACAAATTTGATCAGACCAAATAATATGTAATTAGTAGATGGCCGTCTGATGACGGTGACGTAATGCGTTGCGCCAAAGTAAGTGTCGGTATCAAAAATTGAAGAAAACAGAAATCCTGACAGGTATAACCAGTGCTACCCAAGGTCCCTTGGATCGTGACAGACAAAATAATGTTAAGATTAGTAGAGAGAGTCTTTATCAAGACAGGAGGCAGCTCAGGACAGCGCGTCTGAGTTACTGTGATATCAGCATGACCGGCTGGTCTCCCGATACATTTCGGTATTTACGTACGCCTGATTTTTACTTTGTTCACTTTTAAAATTTGTGCGTTCATGGATCTAAGCCATTGCAGTTGCCTTCCCCTTGTGTTACAGCATTTCAGTATGTAGGTTGGCAGGTACAGAGATGCGGAGTCTGAAGGAAGTGCAAATACAATATTTTTGGATGCTATGGGATTATTCTCTCCCCTGTCAAAGCTAGTCATCGGAATATGTTTCGTGACAGACGCTATGAGAGTCCATCCGTCTTGCCGTGTACGGCATCTTCCAAAAACAGCCGGCAGAATACCGTAAGACACAAAAATTGATTTGGCCACAGTCGTAACAACTTTCTCCCTGGAAGTTTCCACGAGGTCCAACGGAATACAAACTTATGAGCGATGATTTTTTTCTTTACTGAAACAAAATTTATATTTCTTACAGTGTTTTATTATTTTTCATCAAAGAACTACTTTTTCACGATTAAAAATGCATCGCATGCCCCTGTAAACTTCGTGACCGTTCTACTCTTTTTTCATACTGCTTGCCGGTTGCTGTGGCCGAGCGGTTCTAGGCGCTACAGTCCGGAACCGTGCTGTTGCTACGGTCGCAGGTTCGAATCCTGCCTTGGGCATGGATGTGTGTGATGTCCCATAGTGCTTAGAGCCATTTGAACCACCATAGTGCTTAGAGCCATTTGAACCATACTGCTTGGTGGTCCTAGTTTCTGACACATCAGTTTTTAGTTTTTCGCAAGAAGTTAATCAGGATAAGCCTGTGGAGATCGCGCCTTCGTATTCTAAACAAAAATACTGACTCACGTTATTTTGTTCGGAATTTTTATTAATTATTAAAATTTTCCGGTGACGTGACCTTGACCTGCTTACGGTAGTGACGAGCTCTGCAGGGTATGACGAAACGAAACCAGCAAACTTGTAAGAGCTGTAGAGAACGTCTTGAAGTAGAAATGAAGGACGAGAACCCATGTCGGAAGCTTTATGCAACAACGCTATGGGATGTGGAAGTTATAGGTGTCAGATCTTGCCTCTAGACTACTCCTTCGGCAACAAACGCGAGTTTAATACAGTGATGCTGCCCTTATCGGTCTGTATAGCGTGGACGGGACAGATCGATCCACTGTCCGTTGCGATAATTTGCGCTGTCAGCGTACAAACTCACGATAGTTGCCGAAAGGGGTGGCCTTAGCAGCTGGTGATGACCGCTATCGAAACAACATTGGACGACGTTTTTGGGGCACGCGTTCTCATGCTCAGTTTGTTCCTCGAGACACCCCTGTTGCACAGTCTACAGAGCAGCCACCTGTTGATCCGATGCCCTGTAGCGGGTGTGAGCGTGTCGGCCCGCTGTGGCGGTTGATTTAGCGAAGGGGCGAGTGAAGCGGAAGCCCGCACCCTAGCGCTGGGCTGTAACGGGTATCCGTACCAGCAGTTCACCAGGGACACCGTTGCAGGTAACCAGAGCTGGCCGGAAGCATTTCGCGAGTCCGCGAGTTGGACGGCTGGACTCCCCACGGTGAGCGGCGCAACAGACGCAGCGCAGCGGCCGGAAGTCGCGACAAGCGGCGGTCAGAGAGAGAAAGAGAGGAGGTTAGAGGACAGTGCAGGAGAGGACAGAGGACAGAGCTTTCCCGGAAGGCCGCGACACCCGACACCTGCTGTGTGCGCGCGGCGCGGGTGGTCGGCCTGCGGTGACGATCCCGCCGCCGGAAGGACGGCTCAGGTGACGCCTGTTGTGGAGGCGGGGCTGCGGGCGCACACTCACCGCACTAGCAGTTTAATTTGGGCAGGGCTCTTACTTTATCCGTGCTGGATCTTGCGGTTTTTCATTGTAGGCTCGTAAATGGAGAATGCAATCAACCACAAATACTCTAAAAAGACTTTTGTTCTACTTCCATTATCGGTTTCGGACTATCACTCTCATCCTCAGTTGGCTACACTTGTTTTACCACGGCGTTAGTTTTGTCGGCAGCGTCGTGTCCACTCCTGCACTGCTTAGCAACATCTGATTACAAAATTGTTAAGGCTTTCGTGGCCACTTGTTGGCAAACTGCCGGAACTGTGGTGGGGTTGCCGGCGTCGCCTTTCGAATTCCTGGCGCCACTAGCTCGATCTGTCGTGTGATGTCCCTCTGGTTTGAGCCCACTAAGATCTTTGCTCGAAGTTGTTGATGGGGAACGGGGCGTGTTATGGCGTGGTAACGGAGCGTGGAGGACGGTGTGAGAGGTCCGTCCGGCGACTAAGGCGAGTTCGAGCACGTCTCTCTATTGTGTATCAAAGCTTTACAAAGTAATTAACGTATGTTTCTTTTTCATTCAAGGCTATTCTTTACCTGTTGTTTAACATAACTTTTCCCAACTACCTGGAATGCGCGGTATCTGTCCGAAAGAACAGACACCACACAGAATCTGAAGCTGGGAGACATTATGTGTAAATTAAGGGGGGATCACAGCGAAAGGCTATTTACAATTTGTACAGAAACCAGATGGCAGTTATAAGAGTCGAGGGGCATGAAAGGGAAGCAATGGTTGGGAAGGGAGTGAGACAGGGTTGTAGCCTATCGCCGATGTTATTCAATCTGTATACTGAGCAAGCAGTGAAGGGAACAAAAGAAAAATTCGGAGTAGGTATTAAAATCCATGGAGAAGAAATAAAAACTTTGAGGTTTGCCGATGACATTGTAATTCTATGAGAGACAACAAAGGACTTGGAAGAGCAGTTGAACGGAATGGACAGTGTCTTGAAAGGAGGGTATAAGATGAACATCAACAAAAGCAAAACGAGGATAATGAAATGTAGTCGAATTAAGTTGGGTGATGCTGAGGGAATTAGATTAGGAAATGAGACACTTAAAGTAGTAAAGGAGTTTTGCTATTTGGGGAGCAAAATAACTGATGATGGTCGAAGTAGAGAGGATATAAAATGTAGACTGGCAATGGCAAGGAAAGCGTTTCTGAAGAAGAGAAATTTGTTAACATCGAGTATAGATTTAAGTGTCAGGAAGTCGTTTCTGAAAGTATTTGTATGGAGCGTAGCCATGTATGGAAATGAAACATGGACGATAACTGGTTTGGACAAGAAGAGAATAGAAGCTTTCGAAATGTGGTGCTACAGAAGAATGCTGAAGATTAGATGGGTAGATCATATAACTAATGAGGAGGTATTGAATAGGATTGGGGAGAAGTTTGTGGCACAACCTGACTAGAAGAAGGAATCGGTTGGTAGGACATGTTCTGAGACATCAAGGGATCACCAGTTAAGTATTGGAGGGCAGCGTGGAGGGTAAAAATCGTAGAGGGAGACCAAGAGATGAATACACTAAACAGATTCAGAAGGATGTAGGTTGCAGTAGGCACTGGGAGATGAAGAAGCTTGCACGGGATAGAGTAGCATGGAGAGCTGCATCAAACCAGTCTCAGGACTGAAGACCACAACAACAACAACACTGCTGTCGAGTCCGACTTATTTGTGCATCCGCACTCAAGAAGGTAGATCCAGTGCCCAGCTAAGGCAATCAAATTATTTGAGCACAAATAGTCCGACCTCCTATGGGAATCTCCGAGTAGCGAACAGGAGTATAGTGGTCACGGACTGCGGGTAGGTGGCGCTCGGCGATAGTGTGGATCGTCCGCGCAGGTGTGATAACGCTGTGTCCCGGATGGCGCAGTGATTACCGCACCTACGTAGTAAGTAGGATATCCCGCTCCAGTACACATTTTCGTTCGTCGCCGCGGATTTCTCTTCATGACCTGTTGCAGCTGACAGTATGAATCCCCCTTCAATTTACGCATCTGCACGTATTAAGCATCTTGTACCTACCGTATTTCTTTTGACCACAAAGAATGGGTATGGTGTATGTCAAGAATATTAAACATCATTGATCTGTGTTCCGTCTGCATTGACCAGAGATGGAAGGGAGGAAGATAGGGTTTCACATGCCGTCGGCATCAAGATCATTGGGAAGGAGATCGGCCGTGTCCTTTCAAAGGAACCAGCCCGGCCTTTGCCTGGAGCGATTTAGGGACGTCACGGTAAACCTGAATCTGGATGGCCGGACTTGGAATCGAACCGTCCTCCTCCCGAGTGCTAGTCCAGTGTGTGCCGACCACTGTGCCAGAGGTGGAAGTACGCCGTGCGACGTCGCCTGGCCATCCTGAGGGCGCAGTCAGACAACGCCGACACCGCCGCCCCGGTCTTCACCCGCCGCCACCTGGGAACAGGTTCTGAGACCATCTGGACCGAGCCTCTGCGCGAGTTTTTATCTAGAAACGCAGTTCGCGGCTGCCGGCTGCTACTGCTCGCCGGAACCCACTCGCGCTCGCTTCCTTCGGGTGTCCGCACAAATTGTGGGACCTTTCTGAAAGGCGCCTCTCATAACTTAAAGACCATTAATGCGAAACGCAGCTCAAGATTTTGACACGTGGAACTCTCAAAGCGATTTATCAAAGTAATAAGACAGTTTGTTCAGATAAGGGAATATTTTAGTTGTAAAGAAGTAATTCCGAAGTCAATCCCACAGGTCTCAGTTTTTCTTCCACTTAAGATTCATGATGGGAAATTGCTACTTTGCGAACGATACTACTGTTACAATAAATAAAGACAGGGACAAAGCAACAGAAGAAATTGTTAATAATGTTTTTCAAAGGGTTATTACGTCTTCCTCTGAAAACGGACTCTCCATCGATTTTGAGGGAAGATGTTGTATCCAGTTGCCTAGAACTAACAGTCATACCAACAAGTTATGTAGTGCATGAACAGGGGTCAGTAAACAAGACAGACTATTTCATATTTTTGGGTGTGTAAATTGGTAAAAACCAGAACTGGAAGAAACGTATCGCTTACCTGCAATTCAGTTTGTTTTGCTCTTTGTATTATTTTTCAAATGTTCAAATGTGTGTGAAATCTTATGGGACTTAACTGCTAAGGTCATCAGTCCCTAAGCTTACACACTACTTAACCTAAATTATCCTAAGGACAAACACACACTCCCATGTCCGAGGGAGGACTCGAACCTCCGCCGGGACCAGCCGCACAGTCCATGCATGACTGCAGCGCCCCAGACCGCTCGGCTAATCCCGCGCGGCTGTATTATTGTTAATTTTGGAAACACATTAATCAAAGTTCTGATATATTCTGCTTTCCTCCACTGATTAATGTCTTCTAGAATAATTTTCTGAGGTAACTTATCGCTTAGAAAAGAAAGTATTGATTGCGCAAAAGAGAGCAGTGAGGATACTGTGTATTGTTCACTCGGCGTCATCTTGCAGGTCCCTCTTCAAGGAGTAAAGCAAAGTATTTTGACTGCAACTTCACACTACATTATTCACTAATGAATTTCTTCGTGATTTATCCATCACAATTTGAGAAGAATAGCGATGTGTATGGAAGTAAACAGCCCTGTATTACTCATTATTAAGGCTTTCAACGGCTCAGAAACGAGCTCAGTACGTATGAACATAAGTTTTTGATGCTTTTCCGAATAACATGAAATTTCTGACAGATAGTAAAGCAAGTTTTAAATCTAACCTTTCTTCTGGGGAACTTCTCTTATTCCGTAGACGAACTTTTGCGTAAATGTCAGTAAAATTATTTTATAGTGTAGCTGCAATACTAGGCTGAAATATAAGATGTTCATTAATTTTAAATATAAGTCAGTGTGCCATTTTGGAACTTATAAATGGTGAGCATGTACCCATCCACTGAAGCTAATCATAGATGCACACCCTTTGTCTCACTCCTTGCACATTACTCTGATCAAAAGAACAATCGACATAATGATGATCTGTGGAACTTTTAATTAACTAATTAAATGATACAATATTTATGGAAGACCAAGGGCATTTGACTCAGTGCCACACTATACCAGTGACATTATATGTTTCGAACTGTGTGTCCTACAATGACATAATTTTCCAGGCCTTTTCAGCGATATATGTTTGTACCGTCTTCAAACTTTGTGACGAATAGAGCCGGTAGTAAAGAAGTAAGAAATTAAAACGGCAATCCACTATGACTGGTCTGAACGTTGATACAAATCGTTTCGCGGCCGAATGCGCATATTCTGCTAATTCGTAACGATCTGGGGTACTTTGTCTTACTAGAACAGTTGTGTTATCTCGATAAGCTGAAATTCATTTTTATTAGTACAGTTCATACTAATTAGCGTTTCTTCTTTCATTTAGATCTTATATTTAGGTCTTGTGTTTAACACACCAATCAGCATTAATACGAAGATTGGAACTTAAATAGTGGCAACTAGTATTTATTCACAACGGATACAAAAGAGTTACATGTTTGCACCTGTTACTGTCCTTCAAAGTAGTCACCAGCGTTGTGTAGAACCCGTTGCATCGATGTGGAAGGCGTAGTATACCGTTAGCGGAGCCTGTTCTGATGATGGTGCGAATGGAGCGGTCTGACGTTATGGTGATTCTCGTGTACGACTGTATTGGTGTTATCCTAACACATAACGTTCCTCCACGCCAGACCGTCAATGCGCAGTATTACTGTTCATTTTTGGAGCATCACCTGAGACCGGCTTTGCGAAAGAGACGGCGACACTTTCTGCACAACCCACCGATCATTTTGCACAACAATGCGCCGACGCATACAGCACAAGCTGTGGCTGCTCTGTTCGGTCTTGGGTCTGGGAAATACTGTACCATCCAAAGTCCGTGTGACTTGGATTTGAATGCGAAGATGAAGGAACCACTTCGTAACTTTCGCTTCAGAACTGTTGCAGAGATTCGACAGGCAGTAGACCGCTCCATTCGTACCATCAACAGACCAGGCTCTACTAACGGTATACTACGCTTTCCACATCGATGGCAACGGGGTTCTACACAACACTGGTGGCTACTTTGAAGGTTACAGGTGCAAACATGTAACTCTTTTGTATCGGTTGTGAATAAATAGTTACCACTATTTAAGTTCCAACCCTCGTATAGTCTTACACATGACTGAAAACAGTCCGACAACGTTCGGATAGTTTGTCAATTTCACGCCTGTGTATAGTATGTTGGTAGCACTTCGTCGCCTTGCCTGTTATACGGTGTAGCAGACTTTAAAGGTGTGCGGATCAGCATAACGGAAAGGCGAGGGTCTCGCTCGTTTTGTCCACGACTGTACGTCAGGAAGTCCCTTACTCACGCGTCGCTGTTGCAAACCGAAGGTATACCACGACACAGATACACATTGGACGGACAGTTTATATTTCTGTGAGGGAAAAAAAGAAATGGGGCACTAGAGAGAGTCGAGCACTGGTCTCCCCCTTCGCAGTCCAACACCAAATACCCACTATACCATGGCCCTTCAAATTCACTCTATGTTGCAAATGTTGAGCTTGGTCAGCACACTGGTTCTACTTCACTTCTTCTTCAACAGTTCAGTACACCTTCTACCTGTTTGCATGCTTCATCTGTGTTCAGTTTTTGACGGGCTGCCCGCTGAGCCATCTTATCACTAAATCTGAAAGGGGTACGACGGGGAGTTTCCTTTAGTAGTACCCATCTTCAGAACGTTATACCTATTGCATTATTTGCGAGTGTCAACAATAAGATGCATACGGCAAATACCATGGCCAAGTGGCATGACATGACCATGATATTTTGCTGTATGCATATTATTCTTGAGACTCGCAGGCAGTGTGATAAGTATAAACTACTGAACAAGGGCGCTAAGTGGCCGAAATGGGTAATGAAATTAAATTTCTTTTATGCAACTTGTTGCTTATGATTTGGTGATGTACGACTGCAGTTGCTGAGGATGGATAAAATACTAAACGTTTATGATCATTTTCTTGCGAGAGAACAGGACAGCGTCGCCTGCAGAGAGGGATACACTGTGTATTGAAGCGACTGTCTGGGCACCTTTCACTGTCACGTTTGTGTTTCATTTGGTCAGATTTGTTATCATATACTCCTACAATGATAAACTACATTACCTCACTTGTCAAGAAATGGCCTTGACCTTGAGGGTTTCGCATTTTTTTTCCTCCGGCAGTGTATCTGTCCAAGACACAAAGTCGGCCAGTACGTAGTGGAGACAGGTCACGAGCATGAAGCGCGTTCTGCGGAAAGCACCTTGTGGCGCGAGGTGGGGCGGTCGCGCAGCTCCGCGCTGCCTGGGAGGTGGGGAACACGGCGCCCGTAGCGGAAGCAAAGAGCTGCGACGCGATACGGCGTACGGCGGCCGCGAGCAGCGCGGAGCGGCCGGCGGCCGCACAAAAACAACCGCCAGGCATACTTGTAACGTGAGACGGGCGCCGCGAGACCACGGCGCCGGCGCCACACACACACACACACACACTCACTCACTCACTCACTCACTCACACACACACACACATACACATACAGTGCTCACTGCTGGCTAGGCGCCGTACTTTCCATTCCACTCGCGGCTCCCATCTCCAGAGAACGGTAATAACGGCTGTTCGATAACGTGACGCAACCTTAAGGAGTTGCTGCATAAATGACACTTGTTTAGTGTATTAATTGCATGTAGTGCCCCACAGCTCGTACTAATGTAAAGAAAGTCACAGTAATATACCACCGACAGCGACTGTTGGAAACAGATACACACATGAAAAAAGTTTTTCATCACCCCGGCGCACAACTCCTGAAGATAGACGTTGACTGTGGTTATCGTATCACAGACACAGTCCCTTTGACTGTTCAAAGGTGTCACTAAACCCGCCCAAAGATGTAAACCACGATGAATGAGCAGCGCCTATTGGACAGAGAGGGTCCGACAGGCGATTAGTTGCAGTCATTCCACCAGGAAGGAGGTACACGGCTCGTGTTGTCTGTAGTTTGACCATGCCTGGACTGTCAATACCGCGTTTCGATCACGTTAAAAAAAAATGGCTCTGAGCACTATGGGACTTAACATCTATGGTCATCAGTCCCCTAGAACTTAGAACTACTTAAACCTAACTAACCTAAGGACATCACACAACACCCAGTCATCACGAGGCAGAGAAAATCCCTGACCCCGCCGGGAATAGAACCCGGGAACCCGGGCGTGGGAAGCGAGAACGCTACCGCACGACCACGAGCTGCGGACTTGATCACGTTTGCATTATTACTTTGTGCCAGGAAGGGCTCTCAACAAGGGAAGTGTCCAGGCGTACGGAGAGAACCAAAGCGATGTTGTTCGGGCATGGAGGAGATACAGAGAGACAGGAACTGTGGATGACATGACTCGCTCAGGCCGCCCAAGCGCTACTACCGCAGTGGATGACCGCTACCTACGGATTACGACTAGGGACAACCCTGACAGCAACGCCGCCATGTTGAATAATGCTTTTCGTGCAGCCATAGGACGCCGTGTTACGACTCAACCTGTGCGCAATAGGCTGCATGATGCGCAATTTCATTCCCGACGTCCATGACGAGATCCAACTTTGCAACCACGACACCATGCAGCACGGTACAGATGCGCCCAACAGCATGCCGAATGGACCGCTCAGGATTGTCATCACGTTCTCATCACCGATGATTGTCGCATTTGCCTTCATCCACACAATCGTCGGAGACGTGTTTGGTGGCAACCCGGTGAGGCCGAAACGCTTTAGACGCACTGTCAGCGATTGCAGCAAGATAGAGGTTCCCTGCTGTTTTGGGGTGGCATTATGTGGGGCCGACGTACGCCGCTGTTGGTCATGGAAGGCGCCGTAACGGCTGTATGATACAACCGATAGCGCAACCATATCGGCAGCAAATTGGTGAGGCATTCGTCTTCATGGACAACAATTCGCGCCTCGATCATGCACATCTTGTGAATGAGTTCCTTCAGGATAACCACATCGTCCGACTAGTGGTCAACATGTCCTCCAGACTTGAACCCTATCGCACATGCATGGGATGGATTGAAAAGGGCTGTTCATGAATGACGTGACCAACCAACCACTCTGAGGGACCAACGCCGCATCGCCGTTGAGGAGTGGGACAATCTGGAGCAAACGTGCCTTGATCAACTTGTGGATAGTATGCCAACGACGAACACAGGCACGCATCAATGCAAGAGGACGTGCTACTGGGTAGCGGTGTGTACGGCAATCCAGACCACCACCTCTGAAGGTCTCACTGTATGGTGGTACAACATGCAATGTGTGGTTTTCATGGACAATAAAAAGGCTGGAAATTATGTTTATGTTGATCTCTATTCCAATTTTCTTTACACGTTCCGGAACTCTCGGAACCGAGGCTGTGCAAAACTATATTTGATGTGTGTATTTATTAGCTGGCTGCTTCGGTAGAACAGATCGTCATAGGCGTACTGTTCCTGGCTACAAAATGTTCATATAAGAAACGTCACTATTTTATGGCTCAAATTCGTTTCGTATAAGATACCGCGCAAGCCACTGAATGGTGCGTGGCGGAGGGCATTCTGTAGCACTACTAGTCATTTCCTGTCATAGAGCGAGGGAAAAACGACTATCTGTACGCCTCAGTACGAGCCCTAATTTCTCGTGTCACGATACCTAAGAGCCCAGAACTTTTGGCGGAGACAACTGAAGTGCACAACTAACATCTTTTAATTTTGAGAATCGTTTGAGGTCTCATCTGCTAGGAGTTGAAGAAGTTATTGCAATATTATGACAAGGAACATAAAATTTTCATAGCAGCCTGGATGGTGTCATTCTTGCTCTGGCGTCAGCATTGAAAGAAAGGTTGGTTCACTGGTTGATTGATTTGGGGGAGGGAACCAAACAGAGAGGTCATTGGTCCCATCGAATTAAGAAAGGCTGGGGAATGAAAAATGGTTCAAATGGCTCTGAGCACTATGGGACGTATCTTCTGAGGTCATTAGTCCCCTAGAACTTAGCACTACTTAAACTTAACTAACCCAAGGACATCACACACATCCACGCCCGAGGCAGGATTCGAACCTGCGACCGTAGCGGTCGCGTGGTTCCAGACTGTAGCGCCTAGAACCGCTCGGCCACCCCGGCCGGCGGGGAAGGAAAGCGGCCATGCACTTCCAACGAACCATCCCGGCATTTGCCTGAAGCGATTTACGGAAATCACAGGGAACCTAAAGCAGGATGGTCGGACGCGAGTTTGAACCGTCGTCCTCTCGAATGCGAGTCCAGTGTGCTGACCACTGCGCCACTTCATTTCACCACACATCACAGCAGAGACCACAGAAACAGATAGTGTACTAACATAATTCTATTACAACTGCATTTTCCCTGCGACTCAGGATGACTTTTCACTAATCTATTTGTGCTACGTTAATCGCCTCGATCGAAACCGGTTGCTAACAGAGATTTGTTCTTTGTCGGTACCTGAGCTCTTTTCGCTACAGATATATGACTTACTGTAACTATCTTTGGTTCACTGAGGAAGGAATGGTTTTATCCATCACATTAGAAAGCGCTCACTGTCAGTCAGGTGAACCAGTTACGCCGTAACTCTGAATGCCTTCACGGAACACTACGCTGTGGAGGTACCTGTATGATAAGTTGTAGATCACTGAAATGTGGCGGAAGCAGCCGAAAGTGCCCCACTGAAAGGGTTCATACTATAAACGGTGGACTGTCGGAAAGCAACATGTTCGTTGTAGAGTCCGACGAAGTCTGTGCGATGCCAATTTAGCGAGTCTCGTCTCTCTCTATTCGTAGTGCTCACACGACACTGCGTAAGTGTTTAAAGATGCATTCGCGTATAATTAGCACTATTCAACAGTTGTTACCTGAATTCAGTGCTACACATCATCTGTAACTCCAGATGGCGGAGGACTCATTACTTCCTATTGGTCTGATGAAGAATGCTTCCACATTGATCTTTCCTTTTCCTGGCCTTTAAGGCGTATCTTCAGGGGGCCGGCGTGTTAATTTTTGGATTTAGCATTGTTAGTGGTAGGGGCTGGCCGGATGGCCTTCCTCAGTTTCTAAATTTTTGCGAATGGTGTAAAAGTTGCGAGACGTGGGTACCACCCAGGCATCCACCTAGTGGGATGTGGGAAACCACCAAAAGAGCAGTTCCAGGACTGTTGGCGTATCGGCCCTCGTCATGTACCCCCGAATCCCGAAAGCGGCTTGCTAACGCCCGCGGCTATCCGGCGGAGTTTTGGTTCCATCCTGATGGATACGGTAATGCACCGAACTCGCATTTAGCCTACGTGAAAGTCACGTTAGAGACACCTGTCCCCTTTGCAAATACAAAACGTCTGTGTCTGGTGTGAAATTTTACGTAGGACAATAAGCATCACATTTTTTCCAATGAACAGCGAGCGCTCCGTACAGATGACGAAACAAAATATAAACATTGCAATTGAAGCCCACCTGTACCACACGCTTCGAGTGATTCAAGTAACAATCATTCTAGGACTTTATGGAGCAGTGTCTTCACGGACAAGTGGTTTCTAAAGGTGTTTCTGATCTCCTCGTATCGCTGACTCATTCTTCTGGAGACAGCTTAAGGATACTTCTTACAAAAGTCACAGCCGCACTACTTACCGAATTGCGGCAGTGACGAACTCGCCTGTAGATGCAACGTCAGACATTCCGCCTCCAACATCATGTAAGGTTACTTATTACGATAGGTATCCGGTTTTTATCACAATATCGATTGTATGTTTCTTATCTTGTAGACGTACATTTCAAGTTGTGGTCTGATATGTGCGGCTGGTCCCGGCAGGGGTTCGAGTCCTCCCTCGGGCACGGGTGTGTGTGTTTGTCCTTAGGATAATTTAGGACTGATGACCTTAGCAGTTAAGTCCCATTAGATTTCACACACATTTGAACATTTTTTTGGTCTGATATCACGAAACCGCTAGTGCACCTCTAAATAAAAGTTCAGATACGGTTTATTTCTGAAACATACATCAAAGTGAATCAGTGGCATATGTGCAAGAACTGTTGATATTTTTAAAAATTCGGGAATCCTATCTATCGATATTTAAAAATATCATTGTTGGCCCTCGATATATTGAAAAAATAGCGATATGTCGGCGGAAAATATATCGACGTGCCTGCCTTTAAAAATATCGACTGCACCTTGTAAATATACTTCCGGTTTTTGAGCTGCATATTTAATTATTGATTTATCACTAGATATTCTACACATCAATAAGCTAGCAGCCTGTCTATACCTCTAAGATAAAGAATCGAAAGGGTAACAATGCACGTTCACGCTTGCCTAACTGCAGGTAAGTGGCACAACAAAAGGTGTCCGTCATTAGGTATCGTCAGCATTTCCCCTCAGATGCCTCCACTCCTCTCATGGACTAGTCTTGCCATTTAGATTTTAGTTCATGACTTTCACCAACTATTTTTGAAGAATGCCAATGTGAAGACATAGCACACTAGTTGGGTTAAAAATTGTAATTTTATTGTTGCATTCACATTCACCGCTTTGGAGGACTTACGGTCAAATAAGGCAGAAGGGATGGATAACACTCCATCAGAATTTGTAAAATCATTGGGGGTAAGTGGCAACAAAACGACTATTCACTTTGGTATGTAGAATAAATGAGTCTGGCGACATACCATCTGACTTTCGGAAAAGCATCATCCACACAATTCCGAAGACGGCAAGAGCTGACAAGTGTGAGAATTATCGCACAATCAGCTTAACAGCTCATGCATCGAAGCTGCTTACAAGAATAATATACAGAAGAATGGAAAAGAAAATTGAGAATGCGCTAGGTGACGATCAGTATGGCTTTAGGAAAAGTAAAGGGACGAGAGAGGCAATTCTGACGTTACGGCTAATAATGGAAGCAAGGCTAAAGAAAAATCAAGACATTTTCATAGGATTTGTCGACCTGGATAAAGCGTTCGACAATATAAAATGGTGCAAGCTGTTCGAGATTCTGAAAAAAGTAGGGGTAAGCTATAGGGAGAGACGGGTCATATACAATACGTACAACAACCAAGAGGGAATAATAAGAGTGGACGATCAAGAACGAAGTGCTCGTATTAAGAAGGGTGTAAGACAAGGCTGTAGCCTTTCGCCCCTACTCTTCAATCTGTACATCGAGGAAGCAATGATGGAAATAAAAGAAAGGTTCAGGAGTGGAATTAAAATACAAGGTGAAAGGATATCAATGATACGATTCGCTGATGACATTGCTATCCTGAGTGAAAGTGAAGAAGAATTAAATGATCTGCTGAACGGAATGAACAGTCTAATGAGTACACAGTATGGTTTGAGAGTAAATCGGAGAAAGACGAAGGTAATGAGAAGTAGTAGAAATGAGAACAGCGAGAAACTTAACATCAGGATTGATGGTCACGAAGTCAATGCAGTTAAGGAATTCTGCTACCTAGGCAGTAAAATAACCAATGACGGACGGAGCAAGGAGGACATCAAAAGCGGACTCGCTATGGCAAAAAAGGCATTTCTGGCCAAGAGAAGTCTACTAATATCAAATACCGGCCTTAATTTGAGGAAGAAATTTCTGAGGATGTACGTCTGGAGTACAGCATTGTATGGTAGTGAAACATGGACTGTGGGAAAACCGGAACAGAAGAGAATCGAAGCATTTGAGATGTGGTGCTATAGACGAATGTTGAAAATTAGGTGGACTGATAAGGTAAGGAATGAGGAGGTTCTACGCAGAATCGGAGGGGAAAGGAATATGTGGAAAACACTGATAAGGAGAAGGGACAGGATGATAGGACATCTGCTAAGACATGAGGGAATGACTTCCATGGTACTAGAGGGAGCTGTAGAACAGTCAGTAGACTGATGACCAAAAAAAAAAAAAACATAGGACGTCGGTTTGCAGCCTGGCGTCAGTTCTCAGCAGGACTCATCAGCAGAAGCAGGATTCTCCTGAAGATAGCGACCAGTTGGATCCCCAAAATATCGAGTCAAGTTGATTTTAGGATCCGGCAGCAAGCCCGAAGAGACTTTCAACACCTTTACGCCGGGAAAGCCTACGTAGTCACATCAAGTACCTCTACGGGGAAGAGATGGTGAAACTTGTACAGAAGTTAGATAACTTCGAAGGAGAAAAGGAAAGCTCTTGAGTACACTCGCCTTCTTCCGTAGTCACAAAAATATCGGCACTCGATAGTACGAATTTGATATCGATCTATTGATACAGCGATGGAAAATGTATCACCGATATATATCGATATTTTTTGGGAAAATATTTTGCATATGATGCTGATGAACGGTGTGGGCAGCACTGTTGTCGTAGTCTTGGACGTGCACAGAGGTACTTTAGCACTGGGAGGTGAAGACGGGTAGGGGATGGGGGGGGGGGGGCCGGAAGAACGGCCACTGCCGTCCCTTCAGAGTCCCGCTCTGCGCCGCGCCGCCGGGCGTCGCTATCGCCGTCGCCGTCGCTGCCTGCGTGGGCGTCGGCGGCGTCCGCGGCGCAGTTAAGTGGTCCAGGGATCGCAACGCGAGCCGCCATAAATCACGGCCGCAGGCGATACGCGGCCACCCCAAGGCCAAGGGCGGCGTGGCGCAGAGCGGGGCCCGATATCGGCGCGCGGCCGCCGCCTCGGATACACACACACACACACACACACACACACGCACACACAGATTGGCGATCCACCACTCGCAGCTAACTGCGCCAACCGCGGCACGGCGACCGCCCGGCGCGGCACCTCCTCAGTACTGCTGATGCAGTCTGATGTCCACTGGAAACGTCGCTTGCTCTATTACGCTCTGTTATCGCACATCCGGCTCTTCAGTAACCAGTAATATTTCAATAATTCTTTCTTTCATAATAATATTTAATTCTACATGTACATCTACACCCACATAGATACTCCGAAAGTCACTGGGCGGCGCGTAGCGGAGGGTACCCTGTACCACTACTAGTCATTTCCCTTTCTGTTCCACTCACAAAAAGACAGAGGGAAAACTACTTTCTATATGCCTGGGTATGCGCCCTAATTTCTTGCATCTTATCTTCCTGGTCCTTACACACAATGTAAGTTGGTGGCAGTGTCATTGTTCGCCAGTCAGCTTCAGATGCCAGTCCTCCAAATTTTCTCAACAGCGTTTCTCGAAAAGACCGTCGCCTTCCCTCCAGGGATCCCCATTTGGGTTCCCGAAGCAACTCCCTAACACTTATGTGTTGTTCAGCCCTACAGGTAATAAATCTAGCAGCCCGCCTCTGAACTGCTTCGATGTCTGTCTTCAATCCGACCTGATACGGATCCCAAACTCTCGAGCAGTACTCAAGAATAGGTCGCACCAGCGTCATATATACCGTCTCCTCTACAGATGAACCACTCTTTCCTAAAATTTCCCCAATGGATCGAAATCGACCATTCGCATCCTCTACCACAGTTCCCACATGCTCGTTCCACCTCATATCGCTTTGCAACGTTATGCCCAAATATAATAATGACTTGGCTGTTTCAAGCAGGGCACTAGTAACAACGTATCCAAACGTTACAGGTTTGTTCTTCCTACTCATCTGCATTAACTTACTTTTTCATATTCATTGTTTTCTACCATTAATCACACCAACTGGAAATGTTGTCTAAATTGTCTCGTATCTTCCTACAGCGGCTTAACCTGGACAGCTTACCGTACACCACGGCATCATAAGCAAACAACCTCAGATTGCTGCCCACCCCGTCCGCCTAATCATTTATGTGTACAGAAAATAACAGCGGTCCCATCACACTTCCCTGGGACACTCCTGACGATACCCTTGTCTCCGATGAACACTCGCCGTCGACGACAACATATTGGATTCTATTAAGAAATCTTCGAGCGACTCACATATCTGTGAACCTATTCCATGTGCTCGTACCTTCGTTAACAACCTTTGTTACCATTTACCTTCACCATTACCTTTACGACCATTATTTAAAATATTTAAGTTAAAATTTCAATTGAAAGGAGGTGAAATGACTAAGAACGTAAAGTTGCAAGAGAACAAAGCTGCAATATCGTAGTTTTCTTTTTGCCTATATAAGCACGTACCCATCATTTCTAGCTTATCCTGTCCTGTGATTGCGGCTATTATTGTTGTTGTGTTTGCTACTATTATCAGTTGTGTGGGGTGAAGTACTGGAAATGTACCAAATTATTTTTAAAAACGTACCGAACATTTTAAAAAAGTATTACCTGCTCGTGCCGGCCGCGGTGGCCGAGCGGTTCTAGGCGCTTCAGTCCGGAACCGCGTGACTGCTACGGTCGCAGGTTCGAATCCTGCCTCGGGCATGGATGTGTGTGATGTCTTTGGGTGAGTTAGGTTTAAGTACTTCTAAGTCTAGGGGACTGATGACCTCATATGTTAGTACAAAATTTCCGTACTGCAGACTGTTAGAATCTGTGGTCTGACGTAAACTTTGAGCCAGCTGGAACATTTCGATAACTTGTTAATGAATATTTATTGGCACATCTAAAGAATAAAAAATAGGAAAGACAATAAACTTTGTAAACCTATAATTAAAAATCGGAATCAGTAGTGCAGGCCTGCTGGGGTGGCCGAGCGGTTCTAGGGGCTACAGTCTGGAACCGCGAGACCGCTACGGTCGCAGGTTCGAATCCTGCCTCGGGCATGGATGTCCTTAGGTTAGTTAGGTTTAAGTAGTTCTAAGTTCTAGGGGACTGATGACTTCAGGTGTTAAGTCCTATAGTGCTCAGAGCCATTTGAACCATTTTTGAATAGTGCAGGCCAGATAATTACGTCGATGCAGCGTATGCTGTAGCTTGAGTATTAAACATCATTAGTATCGCACGCAATGACTATAAATTACTTAATTATAAACGAGCTGTGTCTTCTTGAAGCGAGGTGTTGGTTCTCAATCTGTATTCTAATAAGTGATCAGAATATAATAACTGAGCTGAAACTTCGTCACCGTGTTATTCAAATAAAACAAAGTAAGAGCTAGCGTACTCCGACAGCACTACATTCGATTTTCTTCGTGATCTGCACACACGATGACGCCACATTCTAAGAGGACCACATGTTAAAATATCTACAATCAAGACAAGACAACGACAACCCAGCTCCATCTTCACTGTTCATTGTAAGATATTGGCTGTACAGTAAATCGTTCATCGATGCAATAGCATGTAAATGAATACAGTACATGTGATTGTACTCGCAACCGAGTTGTTAGTACTCACTATCATAAAATGTCGAACGGATTCCACTGTTCTGTTGTTGAGTTTGTCACAGGGTAGAAAACTGTGGCGGATCGCAGCAGATCACTGAGAACATTCTCGTGATACTCACAGCTGGTGCAGCTGTGCTCACTAGTCTGTGCTAGGCATCTCGTCTCAGCATAATTACTCCAATCGAGTTCGTGGCAGTTGTGTGGACACATAGGTTGCGCCGACATTTCTGCGGAGCCCATGACACTCTAGGCGGTTTTTTGCTGTCACATCGTTGTTTTCGACAACTCTCAAGTGTGTCATTCCAACCTACCCGAGCTCTTGGGCTAAGCTACAGATCAGTCTCTCATCACAACCGGTTTTTTGCCTTCATATCCGTTAGTTTCGCCAGTTCAGAACAAAACTGTCAGATTCCAGCCTGACCAAGGCCTTGTCTGAAGACGGGCAAATCAGACTGGTAAAAGCAAAATAAAATACCATAAAAATAGGTGGTTGCAGTTGTTTCAATCTTTTAACATTTATTAAAACTGTAATTTTATCTTTTAAACTCTTTCATTGGTCCGTTTGGATACAGTAACAACATGAGATTGTGGGTCCGCCTTGATGCAAAATCCTTTCGTTATTTATTTATTTATTCCCAAAATAGTTTCAGCGAGCAACATCACCATCACCAGTGGATTCTTTGAGCTTAAAACATGCAGGAATAGCACAGTTATGAAACATTATTGCACGTCTACTGTTTGGTTCCAAATATTGTTTTCTATGAATAATTTCATAATACCTTCTCCACTATATGTCACAGCAGCAACAATAGTAAAACCCTGCTATGACACATAGTAAAACAGGGTATTATGAAATTGTTGACAGAAAACTATATTTGGAACCAAACAGAACACATGTAATAATGCTTTACAATGTTTTTAACTGTGCTATTTCTGCATCAAAGAACCCACTGGTGATGCCGATATGTATCGCTGAAACTAGTCTGGGAATAGGTAAATAAATAACAAAAGCATTTTTCATCAAGGCGGACCCACAACCCCATATTATTGTTTTTTAAACTAGCTCCTAGTAACAAGTGTCGTAGACTACAGCACGGAGTGCGTCACTTCACGACAGTAAACAGATTCTTAGTGTACCTGTGTGCTACTTGCTAACAGCTACTTGTCCCAGCAAGAAAAATGGTTCAAATGGCTCTGAGCACTATAGGACTTAACAGTTATGGTCATCAGTCCCCTAGAACTTAGAACTACTTAAACCTAACTAAACTAAGTACATCACACACATCCATGCCCGAGGCAGGATTCGAACCTGCGACCGAAGCAGTCGCGCGGTTCCGGGCTGCGCGCCTAGAACCGCTAGACCACCGCGGCCGGCGTCCCAGCAAGAACACCAGGCTACGCAGAAAGGTCTCTCCACAGAATTACTACACTGTACAGATGTTTCAACCCTGCTGCAACATAGGCTATGTCCATTTGGACCTATCAACTGCACTTAACAAGCCCTGACCTCCTTCTGTAGCTTCAAACTATTCACCTCTTTTAGTCAAGTAGTGCCTCACATTTCATTTCTTCCCAGTCCGATTTAGTAATTAGTTACTCAATCTACGGATTGGTTAGTATTTGATCAGTCAATCTATCCCTTCTTTAAGTGTAGTCGTGATACAAATGTCTTCTTTCCCCAGTCATATTCAGTACATCCTCACTAGCATCCAATCTACGTATATAATCTCTAAGATTGTTCCTTAGCACCATATTTCAAAAGCTTCTGTCCCTTCTTGTCTGATCTGCGTATCGTCCACGTTTGACTTTTCCACAAGGCTACGCTCCAAAAGGTTCAGGAAAGACTTCCTAACACTTAAATTTACATCCATGTTAAGAAATTTCTGTTTCTCAGAAATACTTTTTACTACTCCTCACTTTGTATTCTGTCTACTTCTCCCAGCGTCAGTTAATTTACTGCTCAAACGACAAAACTAATTCTTTTAGGGTCTTATTTCCTAATCTAAATCCCTGCAGTTTGACAGATAAAGGAGCTTTTACATGTTGCTATAGCATCTCGAGCAAGCCGAGCATATTCCCTTGTTTGAAGTAAATTTATGTAGTCAAAATTCGGTTTCAAAATACTTCCTGAATCGCTGTGATCCATTCCCAGTCGGTTGAATAGTCGCAATGACATCACAGCCTTTCATTCCAAGTACTTGCTACTCTTCAATGTCAGAATATGGGAATTATAATGAGACGTGAGGACGTTTTACCAGACTTACATCACCTTTCTGCCCTCCTGGACTGCCTAGTCCGTCCTTACACGCAGAGGAAGCGGGCGCTAGCGCCTGTGAATAGAGTCAATTCTGCGCAATAAATCCGTTATTGCGGCCGCGGCGCTCACCGAGATGGTATCGGCCGGCGGCCACGGGAAGTCTTCAATTGCTGCGAAACTAATTGGCGTCTATTGAATGTCTAGCGGCGGCGAAGGCCGTGCCGGAGCCGTCGTAACGAGCCGTCCGCGCGCGCGCTGCGCTCCGCTTTTGTTTCGTCATGACCGCTGCGTAAACACGGCGCTGCGCCGAAGGCTGCGCTTCCATTGTCTGCCTCCAGAGATGCGATCGACTCAATTAATTCGCGTTACCTGCAATCACCAAGACTGCTGCGGCAAACGGAATTGGCTCCAAACACCATTTGCTCACAGCAGCGTCGATACTCGGAAAATTTGTTGTTTAGCTCATCAGCGCTAAAGCTGGCCTGATGCAGTTTTCCATTCATACCACTTTGCAAGTTACCTACTTCCACATGGCCCGCCCGGTTGGCCGTGCGGGAAGGAACGCCTGGTCCCTGGCACGAATCCGCCCAGCGGATTTGTGTCGAGGTCCGGTGAACCGGCCAGTCTGTGGATGGTTTTTAGACGGTTTTCCATCTGCCTCGGCGAATGCGGGCTAGTTCACCTTATTCCGTCTCAGTTACACTATGTCGGCGATTGCTGCGCAAACAAGTTTTCCACGTACGCGTACACCACCATTACTCTACCACGCAAACATTCCCTGTGGGGTCCACCGGGGACCGAACCGCACAATAACCCTGGGTTCGGTGTGGGGCGGCGAAGGGGTGGACTGCGGTAGTCGTCGTGGGGTTGTGGACCACTGCGGCTGCGGCGGGGCGGAGCCTCTCCGTCGTTTCTAGGTGCCCGGTTAACATACAATTCAATACAATACTTCCACATACCTGCTACAGCCATATTATTGACGGCCCACCTTATATACTCCTACCTAGGCCAGCGAAATGATATTAACGAGAAAACTATCAAAAATAAGGACTACGTAATAGAGGAAAAGAAATTCTAGCTGGAAGCGAAATAACGCACGGCTGACGTAGCAAGGAACAGTCATTTCCTCGTGCTAGTATCAAATGTAGACTTTAATTTAGGAATAAATCTCTGAAAATGTGTGTCTGGAACACAACTTTGCATAGTGATTGCAATTCTCCGATTTTCCAGTATATGAGTCTGTGTCCATGGCAAAAGGATAAGGACAATTGGCATTGTGAGGGAGAGGTTACAACGGTAATACACTGATCAGCTAGAACAATATGACCACCGACCTGCTATCGATATAAACCAGTCCAGGCGACAGCAGCGCCACCTGGCGAGGAATGACTGCTAGTCAGACACACACACTGTGCATGTGGTATCAGTGAGCGTGCTGTCCGTGTGCAGAACAGGAAAGGCACGCGATATTTTTTAGTTTGACCGAAGGCGTATTGTGATGGCTCGGAGGCTCGGCACGAGCATCTCGGAAACTGCACCACTTGTCGGATGTTGGATGAGAGCTGGGTGGATATCTTCAGCACGTGGCGAAACCGAGGTGAAACCACGTCCAGACGTCAAGGGCTTGGGCGGCCACCCCTCATTACAGATGTAGGCTGGCCAGACGGGTAAAACAGGACAGGGGGCGAACTGTGGCGGAACTAGCATCACACATTAATGCTGGGCAGAGTACTAATGTCTCTGAGCACACAGTGCGTTGAACACTCCTAATCATGGGCCTCTGCAGCCGACGACCCATGCAGGTGCCGGGTGCCAATGCTAACGCCAAGACATCGGGAACTACTACTGAACTGGGCACGTGACCATCGGCACTGGGCATTGGCACAGTGGCAGAGCGTTGCATGGTCTGATGCATCCTGATCCCGATGAGAGGGTGCGAATCCGTCGTCCTACAGGGGAAGATCTCCTTGACATTTGCAGCGCAGGACGGAGACAAGCTAGCGGCGGCTCCATTATGCTCTGAGGAATATCACGTGGGCATCCCTGGGTCCAGTGGAACTCGTGCCAGGCACCATGGCGGCCAAGGAGTATCGTACACTGGATGCAGACCACGTATACCCCTTCATGAAGACCATGTTTCCATACGGCAGCGGCATTTTTCAATAAGATAATGTACCATGTCACAAGGCAAGGAGTGTGATGGAATGCTTCTTGGAACACAGTGGCGAGTTGATATGCTGGCTCCCCAACTCGCCATATCTGAACCCGATCGAACACATCTCGGACGTGATTGAACGTGGTAACAGAGCTCACCGACCCCCCCCCCCCCCTTTCCGGGAATTAGTTGGCTTGCGTGTGCAGATGCGACCCACCGAGGCCTCATTGCTTCCATGCCACGACGCGTCGCCGCTGTTATCCCTACCAAAGGTGAACATATCGGCTCTTAGGTAGGAGGTCATAATATTCTGCCTGATCAGTGTATAGCTTCGACGCGCAAGTCGCCGACGTGGCGTCAAATCGAAAGACTTGCGCCCGGCGAACGGTCTACCCGACGTGAGGCCCTACTCACACCACATTTATTTATATAGTGTATAGCTGCACGTTAATATTGAGAATTAATTCTGTATGCAATGTTGCTGCTTATTGCAACTGAATATGCAAGATCGTTAGCCACATAGTCATGAAACAACACACAGCAAACTTTTAGTCCTTCGGAAAATCGACCAAGCTCTCCCTAGTCAATAAACAGATTTAGAAGGAAACGAGGCGAGCGAGTGCAATGCTCGCTACACTCACTGAGTAAGAGAATGATCGTTGAGTTTGGTCACTGAGCACAACAAATACCGCCGTCACGGCGAGAACAATACGCTTACGTGAGCACCAGGTTACATTTATTATTAGTGGGTCGCCTAACCATGGAAAAGTTGTAGAACAATGTAAAGAATCTTGGAATCTGAGTCAAATCTTAGATTAACAGAAATTTATCTGATCTAACGACTGACATAAATAACAATAAAATTACCAGAGAACAAAATTCCACCAAACTCAAATCAAATTACAAAATGAGGCACATTAACGAACACGAGATTGCTGCTGGGCTGTAGCAGTGTCTGCTCGATTGATCAAATTCTTCACGTCAAGCTGTTGGTGAGGCAACTAACTTTGATTGTATGACTACAATGTTGAAGAGAAAGTGACCGTTTTTCTGACGCTGGCACCATGGCCTCTACAGCTCTGAAAGTCCAAAATGTCAAACTCGATTATTCTCTGGGGACAGGAGTGACGACTCAGCGCCCCCTGTCCTCAGCTAAGTCAGCCACCGAGCCGGTGGCTCACAAAAGTACGAAGCAGACCACAGCCTCAATTGTGCGAAAACTGCTCGTCTCCCTGGGCAGGTATGTCTCTGCTAATGGGATTCACTGACTGCCTTCTGCCGACGACAAGATCCTGAGGCTATACCAAGAGCGCACCATCACAGAACGAAAAACACAAAGCCTTCGTCGCAAGCCCACATGTGCAGTACTCTCAATAAAATAACCACCAGACAGTGGAAAAAAATGAAACCATACAGTAATATCACAAAATTAAATTAAATTTTAGCTTTCATTGTGCAGACGAATATATTCCTTTTGGATCAAAAATTAGGAGACTGTCAGCCCTTCTTCTTAGAAAATAATCACAGTCAATATCGACACAGAACAAAACTGAAGTATTATTGTCACACTCCTCTCTGATGATTCATGCATACTCAGCACTGTAATAATGACCAGCACAGGAGACGCGAATACTACCGTAACTTTTATTTACATGTTATTCGTACAATTCTTCATAAGAAATACATTTCCTCAGCAGTCACTGTAGCTATGGCTGTTTGTTTGAGGAACATGTAATTTCAGGGTGTGGGCATCTACAGCTTAGTTGATACCTCTTAACAAATTTCTTTAAATTTTTTATTACAATCTTCTAAAAGAATGTTCTGGAAACCGCATTTTAGCTGTTGATAGTCTTTTATTGTGAGTGTTTCGAAACATTGTACTCTCATTTTCAGGTGAAAAAAACCTACAACATACAGTGTGCATCAGTATCAGATTAATAATACCAAACATGTTGGGTACTTAAACCAGGAAAAGAGACAGTGAATTACTCGCATAGCTACTTTAACGTTAGGCCATTGGAATAGTACGGCCACTGTAGTAGTACGGTCTCCGAAAGTTCTAGTGGCACTTGTCGTTGGCATTGCCAATTACTTTGGATGTTGGGTAATCCGGAAAAAGAAAAGCAAGAAGCCGTGGTTGTAGGCCGTGTAACTAAACACTGCAAGTCGCGTTTTTTGACCTGTAAATCGAGTCATAGCGTAAGAAACCCGCAAATCTATGGGGAAACTAATTTACTCTAATGTAAAGGAATGACGGCACATCAGTGCTGCAAAATCGATGACAAGAGCAAAAGCTACATGTAATGACCGTGGCTACACCTGCAGCAGAAGGTCGTACTACCGCCTGAAGGTGTGGACACGTCCAAGTGTTGGAGAAAGTTTGTCGTATTGATCTCTCCGCGGCGAGGCCGATATGCTCAACCGTTACTTCAACCACCACCACAATCACTGTTTTTTACTCCTACAATCGAGCAACTAATATCGTCTTCGATGCACTGTCGTCATTTCCATCTCGATAATTGATAATTATTTACACTGACGTGTGCGAATATACAGTCAATAATGCTGAGTTCGATATCATGGATCCATTAGAGAGTGAACTACGGGCTGCTGGAAAAGAAGGAAATCGAAACAATTTCGAAGTGGTGCCGCAGGAGGGTGCTGAAAACTGGGTTCACTAATAAGATAAGAAACGAGAACGTCGCCCGCAGAGTGGGCGAAGAAATTCAAATTTCCTTTCGGCCCTCCAGATTTACGTCTTCCGTGATTTTTCTAACTCGCTTATGCCGGATGCTGCAGTGCTTCTTTAGAATGGACACGGCCTTTCCTTGCGCTCTGTCCCTAACAACACCGTCGTCAACGGGGCGTTAAAAGCTATTCTTCCTTTCCTTCTTTTTCTGCTTGAGCTGATGAAACAGGTACCGATCCTGTTTGCCTAAAACAGAGCATATAATTGTGCCTGTCTGCTGCGTCTCTTCAACAAGAAACTACCTGAAAGCTGGACGTGAGAAGCGGCTCCAGTTTTACCTTTCTCGTACTGTAGCGTCCTGTGACACTGGGAGAGAGCGTTTATATTCCGCGGCACGAGCGGCGCCACATGTCTGGTGACAGTGATGGGAAGTCCGGTCCACGCGCAGACACGCATGCGCACTGAATGCCAACGCCGGCTCGCTCGCTATTAGCTGCGCTCTGCGGACCCTATGCTGCACCGCTGAGAGCGCAGCGAACCGCGCCCCTTCAGCAGCGGCTCAGAGCCGTATGTCACCAGAGCAGCTAAAATATGCACGCATGCTGATGAAAGCAAACGGGTTGCAGTAATTATTCGGAGATGAAAAGAGTGGGGGAGGGGTTGGAAGGGGGGCAGGGAAGAGTGGTTAGCATGAAGAGCTGCATTTGACCAGTTTTCGGTCTGAAAAGCAGAACAATAGTTCAGCATAATGTTTATGTAGCTGTAGGTAACTTCCTGAATGTCCACGCAAAGTATTTCAATATTGAGACAGCCCGAGACAGGCGACGAAGTTGTCTCAAAGTGTAACTAAGATGAAAATATCTGAAGATGAGCCACCAATCGCCTTCAATCAATAACGAGCTGTATTGCCCATTAAAGCGAACTGGAGACCCGGCATGGAAGGCAGCACCGTTGTCTTTACGTCCGAGGTTCGGTGCTTGTTAGGATCAGGTAGTAACGGCGTACACTCTGCTAAGTGTAATAATTTGTAAGTTAGTGATAAATTTTATTTAAAAATGAGCCGCATAAGACAAGAATTAAACATTAATCGGCTCTTTTGTATGACGACACTCCTTGCACAGTGTCACTTATATAGCACTCCATCTTCAGGCCACAAGTGGCCCATCGGGACCATCCGACCGCCGCGTCATCCTCAGATAAGGATGCGGATAGGAGCGGCGTGTGGTCAGCACACCGCTCTGTCGGTCGTTATGATGGTATTCTTTGACCGGAGCCGCTACTATTCGGTCGAGTAGCTCCTCAATTGGCATCACGAGGCTGAGTGCACCCCGAAAAATGGCTGCAGTGCTTGGCGGCCCCGATGGTCACCCATCCAAGTGCCGGCCACGCCCGACAGCGCTTAACATCACTTATATAGGGTGAACATTAATAAAAGCAACAAACTTCAGCGACGAATTAGTGACTGGAAATGAAGGAAAACAGGTCCTGTGAACATGTGTCTGAAAAAGCATCGCGGCCACGGTAGATGGCGCTGACGAATGGCAGTTCCTCTGACCATGTAGCGTGTGTTCCTTGCGTGTTGCAGGCTGTGTGATCGACGCAGCGTACTGTAAGCAGCAGAATGTTGCGATATTGATGTCGGGAACAAGCCGAAATGGTATCTGTGTACAGCCAAGCAGATGGAAACGGTCGAGAGGCAGCAAGGCTGTAGTAACACAAGTACCCTCACAGACGCCAACCACATCACACAACAGTTGCAGCCCTTTTTGGGCGTTTGTGTGGTCATGGATCCCTTCAGACAAACGAACGCGCAGGGAAGCGGCGGATTGTGCGTGCACCAGATCTGTGACGAACCCTAGTACAAACTCGAGGCAATTGGTGCGCAACATGTTGTACGCCAAAGTACGATTATGTGTGTCCTGCATAACAACCGCTACTATCCCTGTCACCTGAAACGAGTGCAGGGATTACCAGCAGCTGATTTCCCTGTACGGGAAGGATCTTGTCGATGGTTTTTGCAGCAGACCATTACAGTTATGGGATTTCTCCCAGCAGTCCTCTTTACCGACGAAGCAACCTGTAGCAGAACTGGCTACTTACAGTATTGTGTGTCAGTCACACACAAGGAACACACGGCATGTGGTCAGCGCCATCTAGCGTGGCAACGACGCTTTTCCGGACACATGTCCATACGACCTCTTTTTCTCCATTTCCACTCAGGAATCCGTCCCTGCAGTTTTTCGGCTTTATTAATGTTCACCGTGCACAGTATCTGTTCACAGTGCAATGTTTTTGATTGCGTGTTTTTTCTAAACACATCAGTGGCCGATTTATTTTCGATGCTTGTATTCGTAAAATTCTAAAGTAGTTTGCCTTTCTTGTCGTGACGTTTGCAAGTGATGTTTTATTGTTGTGGTGCTCTTTAGTCCGAAGAGTGGGATGATGCTGTTCTGCACGCTGGTCTATCTAACACATTCATTGGGACGCCATTTCAATTCAAATCCCATAACAGGACATTTTCTCAGATTTCGCTTGCTGGTCTTGAAAGTAAATTCTGTGTGTCAAAAGCTGTGAAGATCCAGAAAAATTAGTGCCTCGCTGTGCTGCTCATGATTTCGCCGAAATTACTGCCGAATTAGATATACAGGGTGAACCAACTAATACTTGCACCGTATATATTGCGGAAATGAGAAGTGCTATTGATGTGCGATTTTCGCAGACTGGATTGGTAGTCAGAGGCCCATATTTTTAGCCACTCAACAGGTTGTAATAATATATATATATATATATATATATATATATATATATATATATATATATATATAGTGCCCGAACTCTTACGAGAATCGGCAACGCGCCGCAAGTAATGAGTATAATGGGCGGGGGCACTACGAATACAGTGCGGGAGAATACGTTGAGAATGTGGGTTTCGCGGGAGGCGTCCCAGAAATAAATACCTGCAGTCGACCTATCCTCTGTTTCCTCGGTGGATTAAAAGACTGAGTGGAAGGACCAACAAACGAACTTGAACGAATGTCATGTGACACTCGCAAAGACCAAACACAGCGATCAACAACGAACAAAATACAAAAAAATAAAATGGATAGAGTGTCTGCCATGTAAGCAGGAGATCCAGGGTTCGAGTCCCGGTCGGGGCAACATTTTAATCTGTCCCCGTTGGCGTATGTCAACGCCTGTAAGCAGCTAATGGTTTTCATTTCTTTGTATGATTGCAATAACACTTAGAAAGAGTATTTTTGTGCAAACATACAATTTTCAAATGGAACAATGCCTGTTGACATTAACGAACTAAACATAGGGTAATTTAGAATTTCAGTGGGGTTTGTTGCAGAATCCATGTGCGAGATGTTTACGAGATATCGTATTTTGAAAAATTTCTCACACCGATACTTGTTTTTCATTTTCAACCTGCGTAATTCAAAAATGGTTCAAGTGGCTCTGAGCACTATGGGACTTAACATCTGAGGTCATCAGTCCCCTAGAACGTAGAACTACTTAACCTAAATAACCTAAGGACATCACACACATCCACGCCCGAGGCAGGAATGGAACCTGCGACCGTAGCTGCAGCGCGGTTCCGGACTGAAGCGCCTAGAACCGCTCGGCCCCACCGCCCGGCCCTGCGTCGTAGCTAGGTGCAATGCTGTTATGTCTGCTTACAGCGTGCTTGTGTGTTCCTTGAGTGCATTACGACTTGCCAGTCAGTCAGTGTGCGACAGTCCAAGCAGTAGGTCGCGAGTGGACTATGGGAGTCACCAACGCAAAAAAAAGACGTGCTCATAGGGTATGGACTTACGGTGTATGGGGCGAGATATCCCAATTGACGTCAACCAACCTCTTCAGCCGGCCCGTGTGGCCAAGCTGTTCTAGGCGCTTCAGTCTGGAACCGCGCGACCGCTACGGTCGCGAGTTCTAATCCTGCCTCGGGTATGGCTGTGTGTGATGTCCTTAGGTTAGTTAGGTTTAAGTAGTTCTAAGTTCTAGGGGACTGATGACCTCAGATGTTAAGTCCCATAGTGCTCAGAGCCATTTGAACCATCTGAACCAGCCTCTTCAGCCAGTTACGCGAAAGTGGTAGTGTAACACCTAAACAACGTAACAGAAGGAAACAACTGACGGCAGAAGAGGGGGAAACTGACGCTCTTGCTGCTGTTGCAGTTGATCCGCACGTTGGCTCCCACGCAAACGCAAGAGAAAGTGGTATGAGTCAGGTAACAGTCCTACGCATTCTCCATTGACATAAGTTCCACCACTATCACGTCTCTCTCCATCGAGATCTGAATGGAAACGATTATGAGAATCGTGTTAACTTCTGTACATGGGCATTAAGACAGGACACTCCAGATGTATCTTGTATACTGTTTAGTGATGAAGCCGCATTTTCCAATCATTGCCAGATAAATCACCGAAATATGCACTATTTGTCTGTTGACGATCCCCGTTGTCTCCGCCAGGTGCAATGTTAGCGTCCATGGAGCGTAAACGTGTGCTGTGGGATAGTGAGCCCTCAGCTCATGGGCCAGTTTTTAGTTCAAATGTCTCTGAGCACTATGCGACTTAACATCTGAGGCCATCAGTCCCCTAGAGCTAGAACAGCTTAAACTTTAACTAACCTAAGGACATCACACACACCCATGCCCGAGGCAGGATTCGAACCTGCGACCGTAGCAGCAGCGGTTCCGGACTGAAGCGCCTAGAACCGCTCGGCCACAACAGCCGGCGCCAGTTTTTCATAGACGGAACACAACGCGCACAAGTATCACAGCCTCCTAAGGGACCATCTTACACGGATGCCAGAACATTTTCCTCTGCAGATTAGAAGAAACCTGTGGTGCCAAAATGATGACTGTCTAGTCCACAGTGCACGAAGTACTACAACAAGTCTTCATTAATTGTTTCCAAATCTTATGATTGGACGCAGAGGACCCTTACATCGGTCGTCCCGTTCTCAGATTTGAAGCCTGTAGCGAGCTATATGCCGGACATCCATCATGTTGGAAGTACATCGCCATTCTGTCATGCAGTCAAACATCTTGCAGTAACATCGGTAGAACATTACGTAGGAAATCAGCATACATTGCACCATTTAGATTGCCATCGATAAACTGGGGCCCAATTATCCTTCCTCCCATAGTGGCGCACCATACATTAACCCGCCAAGGTCGCTGATGTTCCACTTGTCGCAGCCATCGTGGATTTTCCATTGCCCAATAGTGCATATTATGCCGGTTTACGTTACCGCTGTTGGTGAATGACGCTTCGTCGCTAAATAGAACGCGTGCAAAAAATCTGTCATCGTCCCGTAATTTCTCTTGTGCCCAGTGGTAGAACTGCACACGACGTTCAAAGTCGTCACCATGCAATTCATGGTGCATAGAAATATGGTACGGGTGCAATCGATGTTGACGTAGCATTGTCAACACCGACGTTTTCAAGATTCCCGATTCTCTCGCAATTCGTCGGCTACTGATGTGCGGATTAGCCGCGACAGCAGCTAAAACACCTCCTTGGGCATCATCATTTGTTGCAGGTCGTGGTTGACGTTTCACATGTGGCTGGACACTTCCTGTTTCCTTAAATAACGTAACTATCCGGCGAACGGTCCGGACACTTGGATGATGTCGTCCAGGATACCGAGCAGCATACATAGTACACGCCCGTTGGGCATTTTGATCACAATAGCCATATATCAACACGATATCGATGTTTTCCGCAAGTGGTAAACGGTCCATTTTAACACGGGTAATGTATCACGAAGCAAATACCGTCCGCATTGGCGGAGTGTTACGTGTTACCACGTACTTATACGTTTGTGACTATTACAGCGCCACCTATCACAAAACGAAAAAAGTTGCCCAACGAAAACATTCATATTTCTTTACGTACTACACGAATATGTAATAAAAAATGGGGGTTCCTATTTAAATAAACGCAGTTGATATCCGTTTGACCTATGGCAGCGCCATCTAGTGGGCCAACCGTAGCGCCATCTGGTTTCCACCTTCAAGCTTGACGAGTTTCGTTCTTTGTAGTTTTTTCGTTTGACGCTTATTTTGTGAGATATTTGGCCCGGTCACTATCAATGGACCACCCTCTATAAAGGAAACACACTCTGCAGTACTGTACGAGTATTTTGGATCACCACCAAGTCCGATTAAAGGAAGCTGTCGAAGTAATTCACAGGCGTGCTGCTACGTTTGTTACATGTAAGCTCGAGACAGAATGCGAGTTTTACAGAAATGTTCCGTAAATTCAAATGAGAATCGCTGGAGGGAAGAAGACATTCTTTTCGTGAAGCAGTTTTAAGAAACTTTAGAGAACTGGCATTTATGAAACACTGCTGAACGACTCTACTGCAGCGAACACATATTGTGCAAAAGCGCAGCGAAGAAAAAATAAGGATGTAGATAGTCGTTTTTCCTTCTCTCCATTTGCGAGTGAAATAGGAAAGGGAGTGACTAGCGGTGGTGCAAAGTACTCATACACCGTAACGTGGCTTACAGAGTACGAATGTAGATGTACAGGCAGATCACTTTCCGTGCTCGGTATCAACGCTTACTGCTCTGAACTGGAACACGGCTGTACCTGGCCACGTGACCCAGGCAGTTTCCGCTACTACCGGCTCTACTGTCGTCGAGCAATAAGTAGCAGTTTACACGATGCCCTAGTTAGCTTTGTAAAATAAGCGGCAAAGTTAAATGGTGCAGTCGATAACAGATAATTTGAAGTGAGGAGGTAGACGCGGGCGATTAAAAGCGACAATTTGTCCGCGGAGAGCGCGCTGCCGCCGGGGCCAAGGCCGGCTTTGCGTATGCGCGCGCGCGTTCCGCCAGTGCGTGCGTGTGCGTGTGTGGCGCGTGCGCGAGGAATGCGGCGGCCGTCCGCCAGATGCGGGCCAGATAGCCGCCGCCGCCGCCGCCGGCTCGGCCCGGAATGCGAACGAGTGGCGCCTCGCCCCGCTGGACACGGCAGTCTGCGGGCTGCTACAGCTATGCTATACTGTACTGTACTGTGCAGCGGCGGCCCGCCCAGGAGTAAACACCAGCAGCTCGCGACATCCTGCAACAGGCACTCACTGTCATGTCTGCTGCCCGCCACAACCGTCGGGCTTGGGTTTAGAAGTTTTTTTAGTCTCCGTGTTTGCGAAAAATGGCTCTGAGCACTATCGGACTTAACATCTGAGGTCATCAGTCCCCTAGAACTTAGAACTACTTAAACCTAACTAAACCAAGGACATCACACACATTCATGCACGAGGTAGGATTAGAACCTGCGACCGTAGCAGCAGCGCAGTTCCAGACAGAAGCACCTAGAACCGCTCGGCCACAACGGCCGGCTCCGTGTTTGCGAATTACATTTCAGGTACTTAGACCCATACACGATTGTAGAGAAACCACCTGTCTGAGAAGTCCTTATGATGTCCTTTACTGTAAAGCTACCAGTTTTCGGTGCTTCAGTCCACCACCTTCAGGCCTTAGCTGATGCAGAGGGTAGCATCAGTAGCCAACACCTATAACTGGTTTTTGTAGACTGCGTGTAAACTCGATGTTGTCTCTCCAACAAGTTAGCTGATCGTTGGAGAGACAACATGACGGTCACAGGTAGTCTGCGAAAAATAGATATAGATGTTGGCCAGAGATGCATCGTCTATACAGAAGGTGTTAACACCCTGTGCATCAGCTAAGGCCTGAAGATGGTGCACTGAAGCACCGAAACTGCTAGCTGTACAGTAAATGACATCGTAAGGACGTCTGTAGATGTTTCATTTTCTTACAGTAGTGAACGGCCGTAGTCCCCCAGACCTCCAATCATAAGGATGGACATATAAAAACTTCTTTTTAACTAAGTCCCAGTATCCTATATTACCTATAAAAAATAACGTAACCACTTTATGTTATGAATTCTAGTTAATATTTGAGGTTACCATTATTAACACTAGAAGTGTACACCAGGGTCATTCTGACCCTGCAGTGTTTTGTTTGTTTCCGTGCCTGCACCACGGCACATGCGCCTACTGCAGCCATCAATGTAAATTCAGCATTGAGTAAGTAGAGGACAGACGTCCGAAGTTGTGAGCCACTGTTGTTTAGTTAATTTGACAGAAATATTTTTATAGGGCCACTGTGATCCTGGAGTATACGCTGTGTAACTGTTTTGCCGCTGAGCGTGGAGTTCATTTATGTGAAAATGGCGGATAGTAATGACATTTTACTAACGGAAGATGCTGTACGGGAAGCATTGTTAGAAGAACTCAATTGTGAATGTGACGTAAGTGAATTTCGTGATGGAGGTGATTCTAAAACTGACATTCCTACAGTACTTATCGAGAATGGCGAAACTGGCTAGTGTAGCTATGGAAAATATACAGTCGTCCACGGAGAGAACGGTCACTGTTGGAACACAACTGTCCCTAACAGTGAAGGCCTTCCAGTTGCTGATAACTTTTAATCCATATTCCAAGAGTGTGGAAATAATGGATGAAGAATTTATAAATAATTGAGAACACCTCAAAATATTCGTGTAATAAGTGCATTTCATTAAATCAATAGCGTATTCATCTAATTTCACTGCAAATAATGTCTTTAGACCGGATCGCTGAAAAGTTTCCATGAATGTTTTTACTTAGTCTCGAATTTTGGATGCGTTAATTAATTGATTGAAAAAGTATACGAGTGAGGAGAAATAAAATCAGTTTAATACATAATACTCCACTTTCTTTATAAAATATTCTGTTTTCAGGCTGTTTCTCCAGCAAATAATTGAGCCTCACTGTGATTCTGGTATACAATTCGTGTGACATTTTCAAAAGTGTACACTACTGGGATTAATGATATCCGCAAAACTTTCATACACAGGTTACTGGCAATAATGTCTCTTTGAGTGTTGTGTCGTTTGTAATTAATGTGAAACTAGACTCATAACACAAGTAACAGATACTAAATACACGACACACGCAAATATGTCGCACCCCAGCACTTCATGCTCCCTAGAGATCATCATTTCCATTAAGCACATTCTCTGGCTTGAGGTTAACATGAAACAGTCTATTCGCTTCAAACACGAAATCTTGTAGTTTTGTTAAGTCTATGTATTTCAAGTTTGATCTTGTACTTTATTAAGTCTTTCTGTTTCAAGATTGATATTAGTCTTCCACCTACGTATTTGCAGACGTATTTTTCCAGCTTGTTGTGACTTGAAGGAAATGGTGGCCTCCCACAATTCCAATGAAGAAATATGTTGTTTAAAACAAGAGTTAGTGGCAAATGGCTCTGAGCACTATGCGACTTAACATCTGAGGTCATCAGTCCCCTAGAACTTACACGGAAGGTGTGAAAAACTATGTAATGGTCACACACTTCAAATACTTCAGTGAGACCAGAGAACCAAAGGGATAGGAAAGGAAGCACAGTCAGTCCGATGACAGAAGCTGATGAGAGAGTATGGAAGACCGCGTGACAAATTTAACAAAGAACTGCACGGCCGCACATACAAAGGTTAGACATTACTACGCTATGATCAAACCTGAAGTTCTGTACGCGAGTGACGCTTAAAATCTCAACAGAAAATGCAAAGCGGGAAACATGGCGAATGTAGAACGTACGATTATGAGGGAAATGCTTGGCATAGGAAAAAAAGCAGAGGACGGAAGTAGACTGAAATTAAAAAAGGAATCATAAAACATGACAGCAGATTTACAAAACTACGATTAAAATTTTATGCACGTGTTGAAAAAATCCCAATAATGTGGCTTGCACTCAAGATTATAACGTATATAGGGAAATCAAATAACATATCATGGCCCCAGCAAGTTAGAAAGCACTTGACACAGCCCAACAATGAAAGTAGTATCCAGGAACTCGTTCAGTAGAAAATTAAACCGTTGGTTAGTAAGGACAGAGAATGAGGATGCTAAAAGACTGCTGGAGAAAGAAAAATAACTCAAGAAATGGAGACCAGTGAAACAAATCTAAAAGCATTGAGTGATCCAACAGGGTCCACATGCAAATAATAATAGAATAACAGAAAGAAACAACAACAAAGAAGCGGAAACAAAAGAGGAAATCTTTTTAAGAATAAAGTATTATATTTAAAAGTCTTTCAAGGCAGAATAGATAAGAAATCTGGAACAGCGTGGACGAAAGAAAGGAAAAGAAAGCATGGGGCGAAATAGACTACTGGAAAAAATTAACAAAGGAAGGAGGCGGACTGAAGTTATTACTTCATACTTAAACTGCTGTACATGAAGATAAAAAAATATTAGTAACATTCGTGTAAAAACAACCAAGAGGTAAGCACACGAAGGTTTGGAGAACAACTAGGAAACATGACTTGCTATCAAGCCTTAAAACGCATAAAGCCATGAGACCATGCAGAATTACCTACTCACAGTTGCCGAAATTTCAAAAAATGAAATCAGACCACTGAAGGTGACACAAGAGTGTCAAAATAACTACTCCTAGAGAACAGAAACAAATATTACTTTTCATTTTGATGAAGGTGTAGATTTAAAAACCCAAAAAATTTTCCGTGACACTTATGACCTTGCACCGCTTCTGTTATTCTATATTAGAGTAATTCTATCCGTCATAAATTTAATTAAGGATAATAATTTCGTTGGGAGTACAGTACAGACAGCTCACGTATTGGTAAACGTGGGGAGGTTAGGAGCTGCGATCGTGTGTCAAAAAAATGGTTCAAATGGCTCTGAGCACTATGAGACTTAACATCTGTGGTCATCAGTCCCCTAGAACTTAGAACTACTTAAACCTAACTAACCTAAGGACATCACACACATCCATGCCCGAGGCAGGATTCGAACCTGCGACCGTAGCAGTCGCGCGGTTCCGGACTGAGCGCCTAGAACCGTTAGACCACCGCGGCCGGCCGATCGTGTGTCATACACGGTCCCTGCTTCGATTTAATTACAGTTTGAAAGTTCTCCATTCTAATTTAAATAGTCAACAGAGAACGATCTACATTCAGTTATTTACAAGCAGTGAAATACCTAAGTATAGTCACAGCTTATTTCACTAGCATTTAAACCGAATCAGTTATATTTTGCACTCGCAATAAATACAATTGTTCTAATACGATTTCCACGCTACGTATAGGGATATTCTTCGTTGTTCCCAAGAAAATTAAACTAAACTCCGCCTGAACAGGCCACGAAGGCCCAACGGTACCGACGGGCTGCCGTGTCATCCTCAGCCCCATGGGTCACTGGATGTGGATACGGAGGGGCATGTGGTCAGCACGCCTCTATCCCGGTCGTATGTCAATTTACGAGACCGTCCCAAGAAAATTACGCGAATTTATTTGAAACATAGTGCATGACGATTGCCGTTCCCTATTATTCCCACGCAGATGTCAACTTTTACCGCTTGAACCACTTTTAATCAGAACATTTCCCTCCTTACTTACTCCCTACCCACAATCACCTCACCCGTACTACTAATTAATGCGAGTGGTAGTCATAAAGTTTTATTTATCACCTCGAAAAAAGTAGTTACTCTTTTTTACCCGTGCTGCAGGTAAAAATTGGAATCCCATCGCAACAGTGCCATTAGGCTACTAGAGCAGCGGAGGGGAAATGACGCAGCCCACTGATACAGAGGAGATATGCTGCGGTCTCTCTACGGCCTACTTCAGTGTGTTCCGGGACTGCAGACATACACCTGCGAACAAGTTTCAAGACGGATATTGCTAACGAAAGTTGGTGTTACCAGTGTGTGTGTGTGTGTTCCACCATCTAGCTAGCTACGTTAAAATAAAAAGGGCACTCATTCATATTTTAGAGTTTCTTCGATTGTGTTCTTGTGACGAGCTTCAGACCAAGAACTGGTTTGATGCTAATCTCAACGCCGGTTTATCCAGTGCAAGCCTGTTCGCTTCTGCCTAGCTACACCCTTTTGAACCTGATTACTGTAGTTAATCCTTGGTCCTGCTTTACAGTGGCGGTGCAACAATTTAGGCAAATCTCTCTTTTAGGTTTTGCATAGGGAAACAGGTGGCGAGATAAACGCGAAACTGGATACTGTTTAAGGTGACCCTTGAACATCACTTGAACGGATTTAAAAGTGGTGGGACATCGGTATTTCACAGGGATGGTTCAAATGGTTCAAATGGCTCTGAGCACTATGGGACTTAACTGCTGAGGTCATCAGCCCCCTAGAACTTAGAACTAATTAAACCTAACTAACCTAAGGACATCACACACGTCCATGCCCGAGGCAGGATTCGAACGTGCGACCGTAGCGGTCACGCGGTTCCAGACTCATAGGTATGGCCTATGACCCAAGGAAGATACGATTATCAAAGAAATAACTGGAAAAGTACACATGATTCTCGCTGATCGTTGGAGGAGCGGAAACCAGTAGATTTCATAGGTGTGTCGAAGGCAACAGCGCTAATGTTTTACATGAAAAGTTGCCGACGAAATAATTGTTTGTCCGAAGGGTTATGCGATTGCTGACAGTGGATAAATAAGAGAGAGCAGCTTCCAACTTCAAAGCCGTGCTTGGAGCAGTTTAAGTGAGAACCAATGGGTTTTTTGCGTCGAGTTTCCTCAGTCGGTTGAACCGCTCCCGCGTCGTCGCTTTGCGCCTGTCTACCCACGGCTGGCCACTCGCTTTTCAGGTAAGCGCAGCTGATACTCGCTACGGCCGAGTCGCAGCCAAACGGCCAGGAAAGTGTTCGCCATCTGCTCGCTCGTCCGTTCCCCCCCCCCCCCCCCCCCTCTCTACCTCCCGCGTTGCAGAACGCTGCGTCCTAAACCCACCGCCATTTCCACGCTCTAAACCATTTGTCTCAGGCTACAGCGGCTCGAATGAGCAGATTGTGCTGTGCTATTATAGCTGTTCTCTCAGAAACTTGCCACGAATATGCTTATGTTTACAGCAAAACAACAACTTTTGTGTTGCTTCGAAGAAATTCGGGTTGTTTTCACTGTTATTCTTGATCGCTGCGCCACCGATTTCACGTTATCTACTATATTTATTTATGTAGCTGACTTTCGACGTCCTTCTCCCAGCCTACTATTATTTTCCGCGAAATAATTAGCTGCAGATTACTTGGCCCTTAAGTAGAGTACTATTTTCTTCGCCTTTCCAAGGAAGCATTCGCTCCGCCACTATGTCACTGCAAACTTTGTTACCAGTATTAGAAAGTCGATTTTTCTCTTTCCGTATGCGACGAATTCATGCTGCTGTAGTTCGAAGAACATGTCGCCCAATATGACGAGCAGTTGCGACATGTTGCACAACGTCTTCTCAGGGTGAGGTCATATCACCCACTAGGACTGAATCCTATGCTACGCAATAGCGTGGTTCACCTTGAAGCTTTCTCTTAGTTAATTCATCACGTAAATGCAGCAGACTCATTCTTTTGATGCTCGTGTGATGTCAAGTGTTTCATAAACCTTTAATATCTAACTGTCCAATATCCTATGTTTCCGCCTATGGTTGCTATTACGATACGTCTTTCACGAGGACCACCTCAAGAGGCGTACTAGGTCGCATAAAGTCAGCCTCACAATCCTTAGCTACTAAAAATGCTGCAACGCATAGTATTTCACTTACCGTACCCAATTTGTATCAATCCTCTCAGCGACAAAACGTTCAAAACAAAAAATTTATGACTGTCAACTATTCAAGTTTATCCAGATGCACGAAGCACAGAAAACAAAAAAAAATGGTTCAAATGGCTCTGAGCACTATGGGACTTAACTGCTGTGGTCATCAGTCCCCTAGAACTTAGAACTACTTAAACCTAACTAACCTAAGGACATCACACATATCCATGCCCGAGGCAGGATTCGAACCTGCGACCGTAGCGGTCGTGCGGTTCCAGACTGTAGCGCCTTGAACCGCTCGGCCACTCCGGCCGGCGCACAGAAAACAGCCGCAGCCGTACAAAACAAAACATGCATCTTTACGGGGGCCGGGGGGAAGCGGGCCGACGCCCAGAGACATACAGGCAAGCAGCTCCACAGACGATGACTCTGCAGGCACCTTGCGAAAACTAATTGTTTGGGCAGGTGTGATGCGAGAGGACCCAAGAGTCCTTAATTGCCTGCAACGTCAGACATAATCCGCATTGGACGAGACAGGTGGGAAAAAGATTTACGGCTCATAAGCAGACCACACAACAATCGGATTTTTGTATACAATTCCAGAACTCAAATCACTCAAGACAGTTCGACTTAACTCGCAAAAACACCCCAGAAAAAGATCGCCTTTGATCTTTGTAGATTGTCGTTAATGCCCTAAGGTAAAATCGTTATCTGGACCGCACGGCTTGTCGTAGAATGCTCGCCTGCCACGTGTGCGGACTGGGTTCGATTCTTGGCCATCCTCAGCTTTTAAACAAAGGCGCATGTTTCACGAGCGTTTCCGTGAAGCGTAATATGCATAAAGAAGAAAAAATTAATTTGAAATGTTTTCAGCAACTATCTTTCATAAAAGATCGGTAATTAAGAAATTATCCTTGTTATTAAACCTGAATTTTTGTGTGTGATATGTAATTAGAAATAAGAAAATGACAATTACAGGTATTAATCGAAATATATTTCACAAATTTTGTATTTAACTAAGGTAGGTATTCGAACTGAACAGAAAAAAATGCAAAAAATAATGACCCAAACGAGAGTCGAACGAGCGATCCAGCGATTAAAAGTCTCGAGCGCTACTGAGCCTTTTTTAGTCAGCTTTGTGTATTGTACACTTCACGGAAACGCCCGTAGAACATGCATATTTGTTTAAAAATTTGCGTCGGCTAGGAATCGAACCTAGCCCCCCTCCCTCCCCTCCCCACGTGGCAAGTATGCATTATACCACACAGCCACGCTCCCTGTCGAAAAGTCAGCCTTACACTATGTTATTAAAGATGCTAAAAACCCGTCAAGCTCGATTTTCTAGAGAATTTTGGCAGTTGCATTGGCCTGACGTTTGATTTCTGAACTTCATGCGCCATAAATGTAATAAATCACAAAAATCCGATTCGCATGTGGTCTCCTTGCCAGTACGATTCGGAGTTTGTCTATATCGTCAGATCAGAATTACTGAGGAATGTTTCTAGAATATACATTCTTTATTGCGTTTCTAGTGTGATTAAACAGACTATTACGAAATAGCTGCAAAAGAAGCGAACAAATATTCGATTAGGAGATCAAAGAATGCGAGGTGGCTAAACAAATGTAAAAAATTCCTGGGGCGACTTTTGAAGAAGACACAGATAGAGAGGTTATTCCCGCTGTGGGGCTCTTTTTCTCCCAGACCTTGCGTGAAGCGCTGCACTTCTGCTGGAACACAGTAGAGCCGTTGCCAGTAGATGCCCGACTCACTGGAACCAACTGTTGGTTTAACCTAGTATTGTCTGTGCAATGCCATTGTGTCAAAGCATCAAATCATTATCCACGTATTCCCTGCAAATCAACTGCAGTACAGCCCTCCTATAGAGGACCGAGCACCAACGTCCTGTTAGGCAGGAAGCAACTGGTACTACCCCAGAAAGCAACCCTCAGGTATTACTCACACAACTGGCACATTATCATTTTCTTTATAACTATCGTGTGTGATGGTAGACGCATATTATTTTAAAATACATAGTGTTTCAAAAGGTACGCTACAGCTACAATATGTTACGGTACCCAAACAAACTAAACCATTCACACCAGGTCTGGCTTATGTGACAGAGAAACTCACGAAGTTTCGACTGTGTGTGACTCAATAAGAGATGTTGCTTCGCTTCATTGCGCTCAGACTATCCGAAATGTCCTGAACCATGCGTTTACAGATCGCTAGACTGGTAGAGCCGCTTCATTTCCCTGGCCTTACATTTCTCCTGAAATTGTACCGACGGGCTTCATTCTACTGGTGTATGTCAAGAACAAACGCCTATCAAACACATCAACGATTTATAGCACCGAAACGTTGCTGCCATTGCCGCAGTTCATGCGGATATGTTGCGCCGTGTGTGGAGAGAGCTTGAATACTGACTGCGTGATGTCCATGTCACCAAAGGCGCACAAGTTGAAAGTTATTGAAAAGCGTAAAAACTTTATGAGATAGAGTATCACATAAGTGAAACAAAGTCTTAATTAGTCTTAATGCTATCACACACAAAATTTTACCGTATCGGCCGGCCGGAGTGGCCGAGCGGTTCTAGGCGCTACAGTCTGGAACTGTGCGACCGCTACGGTCGCAGGTTCGAATCCTGCCTCGGGCATGGATGTGTGTGATGTCCTTAGGTTAGTTAGGTTTAAGTAGTTCTAAGTTCTAGGGGACTGATGACCACAGCAGTTAAGTCCCATAGTGCTCAGAGCCATTTGAACCATTTGTACCGTATCTTCTGAGACACCCTCTACGTTTTAGAAAGGAACTGCATTCGTTTTAACAGCGGTCTAAAATAAGACAAATTGCGTGGCTATAAAAGCAGTTATAAGGTAAACGTATTCATGCAGCTTTCTCATGTTAGTTCAGAAAGCAACCTACAGTTGTAACAGTCGAAGGAAGTGAAAGGAGACACTGGTTGAGAAGGGAGTGAGGCAAGGCTGCAGTCTGATGTTATTCAGTCTGTACATTGAGCAAACACTAAAGAGAACCAAGGAGAAACTTGGGAAGAGAGAATTCAAACGGATGAAAAAAACTGAGATTTACCGATGACATCGCAATTTTGCTAGAAACAGAAAGACTTGCAAGCTCATTGATGTAGAAGAGGTTCTAAGATGAGTGTCAACAAAACTACGACAAAGTAAATGGAATGTAGTTAAATTAAATTAACCTATATTCCGGAAGAAAGATTATGAAATGAGGTTTTGCCAGTTGGACAACACAATCTTATGATATATGATAAGTAGAGAGGATATATAAATGTAGGTGTGAAATAGCAAGAAAGTATTTTCTAAAAAAAGAAAACCGGTGTAAAACTGAATAGAAAATGTTAGGAAATCTTGTAGAACTTGTTTCCTGTAGTGTAGTCTTGAACGGAAGCGGTACATAACTATAAGCAGTCCAGACAAGAAGAGAATAGATGAGAGAGTGGGTGCTTTTGATATGTGGTACCACGGAAAAACGCTGAGGGCTAGAAAGGCTGATCGCGTGACTAACGAGGAACAACTCTATTAAACTGGGTAAAAAAGAAATTTACTGTACATCGTGGCTAAAAAGATAAGGGTCGGTAGATAGAACAGATCCAGAAGCATCAACAAACCGTCAGTTTAGTTGGGGGAAAGTGTGTGTGTGTGTGTGTGTGTGTGGGGAGGGGGGGGGAATTGTAAGGGGACTCCCAACTCATGTTCAAGTGGACGTCACTTCAAGTAGTTACATAGAGATGAAGAGACATGCACAGTATAGATTTGCGTGAAGAGCTGCATCAAATCAGTCTTTGTACTGAAGATCACAATAACACAAACGAAAAAGGAATAAACTGCAGCTGGGAAGCAGCAATGCGATTTTTCTTTAAGAAGTAGTTTCTATAGTGTAATTGAGGCATATTACGGTGAGTCACTGTCTTCATGTGCCATTAACCATTTAAAATTATAAGAAGTTTATGTTCTGTATTTTATATTTATTCGAATAACCATTTTGGCGCGTACGAGAATCAACTTTGGTTTTTTCTTCATTGTGTTTAATTTCCGTTGCGCCCAAACTCTGCTCATTCTTCGATCGTATCGTTATTTTTCTTCCTGCATCTACTTTCTTCCTTTAGCAGATCTCTTTCTTTCCCGAAATGCAGTGTTTTTCATATCTTTGTCAGTTTCGGTGAAGCATGTGCGTTTGCATTTAGTAAGTTGAAGATCTGTTTGCTTGGTCTGTTACTATCCATTCGGCGTGTGCGTCCATAAAACTGTAGTCTGCTTTTCCTCATTACATCAGATAGCTTTTCCATTTTCGAATAGAACTCTCTATTTGATCTTACATTTTATTCAATATTATTGTTAATTCTTGGTCCCAGTATTTTCGTCAGAATTCTTCTTTGAGTTTTTTCCAGTTTTTCAAGATCCCCAAATTTTGTTAGTTTGTTTCTGCTGCACACAGGCCTTACCGCTGTTTGATAGTGCCTTACGTTTTTGTTCCAGGACTAAGTCTTTTTTTTGTTTTTTGTTTTTTTTTTTGTTTTATGTGTCTTCTGCCATTTGGAATTCCCTTTCCATTTTATGTACTCCATTTTCTATTACTATCTTTTCTTTTGTGTTGCTTGCTATTCAACCTCGTAGGTATTTAAAACAGCTTGTTTTATTATTATGAATTTTAAGATTTGGAGGGGCATAATTAATATTTGTTTTGAAGTGTCTTTTTTCAAAAAATTTCTTTAGTCCTGCTTTGTCCGCTTGTTTCTGTAGTTCTGTCATTCGTTCTTTGAAACTATCCAGTGAGTCGGTAAGTAATGCCATGTCATCTGCAAATGTTAGACAGTCTATGGTGATATTATTTAGGTTTCTTCCTAGTTGAATACCCTTAGCACTGATGGACTTCCTCCATTCCCTCGCTGCCTTCTCTAAGATGTAGTTGAAAACTTAGGGGTGATGAACCATCTCCCTGTCTTACTCCTGATTTTATTTCGAAAGGTTTTGGCAGATCCTCTGTAAATTTTACTTTCCATGCTTTGTTTGTTAAAGTTACTTTAATTAGTTTGTTAAATGTCGACAGCAAATGACACGTTCGCGTGCAGTTTTGTGAGTAATAATTGTAAATAACATAAGTCTGCTTGTAACGCTCGATTGCGCAACGTACAACAACAAAATGAAAACGATATGTAAAGTTTTTCAGAGCTGTCTCTGCGTGGGGCCGAAACGTTTTGTTTGTTATTGTAGTGCAAGGACAGCTGTCACAGAGACGTTAAGAACAAGGAGAGACGAGCGGTCCGGGGCGGCGGCGGCGCTCAGCTGTGGGGAACCTGTCTAGTGGCGCCAGCACACCTGGCGCCAGGCGGCGCCCACCTGTTGCAAGGTCGCCGGCCTCAGCTGGCGGTGCCGCTCTCCAGGGGCAAGGGCACCCCTTCCCCCCCGCCGCCTCCCCCCCCCTCCCAACACAACCTCTCTACTGCTGCGGAGCAGCTGGGAGCCGGATTTACCGGCCGGCCAGATGGCCGCAGCCACATGCTGTCGCTGGGCAAGTGCTCGAGACTAGGCTTCTGCTAGCGCTACGTGTTCATAGAACCGCGGATGCGTGTCCCAGGGCAGGACTGGTCTACAGTGATCCCCAACCTTTCTGAGGCCGTTACCCGTGTACAAAAGATGATGTCACGCAGTCACTCCAACAAAGAGTAGCACCTAATTAATCTTTAAAACAACAGAAAATGGTTGAACACGTATTAGTTTAAAATAAATGTAAAGGCGAATAAAGAGCTAAAGATCTCGGCAGGAACGCTTAAAACTGGGAAGGGCAAGTTGTTTCAGGGCGTGGGAAATGTCTCTCTTGCTTGAATGCAGTCCAATAATTTAGAAAAACGTTTCTACTTAAAAAGAACTGGTACTGTTTGCACAATCCTGCTGAGTGTGCATGACTCTCAAGTAGGACGATACGGCACAAATAATGAAAATTCCAGACCACTCAAGCTAGCTAAGAATGGTTCCGTAGGGCATGTATGTAGTAACATACATTTGTTTGATTACGCCATTTCTTCCGGTCGATGCGACCGGAGAGCAGACATGAGTTTCCCGCGCTCTGCTTACCGGTACTTCATCACTTTGTCAGGTGTCGGTGGCTTCAGTAATCCAGCTCAGGTAAGTATCACCTTTCCAAAACTGTAATACGGTATCTGTAACGTACAGTGTCTCCGATGTACCAATACACAAATCTTTTCTCCGCCCCTTTCCCATTTCAGTCGTATGATTCTGCAACAAATGACTCTGTAACCTGCGTCTTAGTCGAATCCTCTCTGCATTCAAGACTAGATTAAAGTTTTGCACGATATCAACGACGTAGTTTTCCTGTCGTCATATCCCAGTTGCCTTTCTTGCTACCAACATGTCTCCCTTCCACCAAATAGTTAACCAGTATTCCTGTCAGATTTTCAACATTATCATTACCTATTTCCCATTCCTTTTCTCTTCCTCATCTGCTAGCCCTATCGTATTAGTCCTTACTTTCCTCCAACTTCTTTTCCAGTTATGATTTCTTCCGCACGGTACTATACACTTTGTATACATCACAAGAACACCCATCACCGATTGTTACGAGAACAGAAATCGATAACATAACACAGCCTCAAAAGTCTGAGTTACTGTGTTAAATATTTGACGTATAGCATATAAGATATTTATTGTTGAGGACGCAGAACGCTAATTATCTTTGATTCATTATTTTTGACTTATTCCCCGTGGTATGATGCTGGTAATTTGCGCTTCGTTTTAAGAGAAGGTAGTTTTTCACGCATCTCAGTGTTTATAACGTCATATCTCCCGAACTAAGTATCGTATAATGATAAAATTGTAAGGAGTTTCCGGAACCCTTCAATGCTTGATTTATTGTGTTAAAACATAAACATAAAATTATGAGTAGATAACGACAGCATACTAAATTTTGAAATTCTGTCAAAAATTCTTACGTGAAATACTGAAAATAAAAATTTTTGTAGTCCCTGGAAGCCGTTACACAGACAATCTGCAACTGGGACCCGTTTCGTTCGGTAATATGCAGGGTGACAATCATTGAACTCTATAAAATAAAAACATTATAACTTCTGAGCGGTTTGCGTTAGGACGTTAAAACTGCACGGTTGGCCGCGGGACATGATGGGAATTAGTATGCGCATGCATGGTTTCATTTACCGACGAAGCCCAATTTCATTTGGATGAGTTCGTCAATACGCAAAGTTGGCGCATCTGGGGGACTGAGAATCCGCATTTCGCGACCGAGAAGTCCCTTCACCCTGAACGGGTGACTGTTTGGTGTGCAATGTCCACTCACGGAATAATAACATTGGCCGCCATATTCTCCGGATCTGAACACACGCGACTCCTTTTTGTGGGGGTATATTAAAGACAAGGTGTACAGCAATAACTCCAAAACCACTGCTGAGCTGAAAAAAGTCTTTCAGGAGGTCATCGACACCATCGATGTTCCGACACTTCAGCGGGTCATGCAGAATTTCGCTATTTGCCTGCACCACATCATCGTCAATGATGACAGGAATATCGAACATGTCGTAACCTAAATCCGAATATCTGTAGAGACGTTTACATGTTGAATAAAAATGGTTCAAATGGCTCTGAGCACTATGGGACTCAACTGCTGTGGTCATTAGTCCCCTAGAACTTAGAACTACTTAAACCTAACTAACCTAAGGACATCACACACACCCATGCCCGAGGCAGGATTCGAACCTGCGACCGTAGCAGCAGCGCGGCTCCGGACTGGAGCGCCTAGAACCGCACGGCCACCGCGGCCAGCACCTGTTGAATAAGTGTGTGCATGCCGTAGTTTGTAACCAATTTACGTTTTGCTTCGTAACTGTTACCTGCAGATGTCATTACACGCATTAGATAAATATGTGTCGATGGAATTATTTAACGCAGTGTAAATAGGACTGATACTTTTGAAATATCGCATATTAATTACTGCACTGGGTATTAATAGATAGGTAGTGTTCGTGTATTTCATTTAACACAGTGTCAACTTACCGAAGATATCTGGTTAAACGTTAAAAAGGGTCTGAGACTGTAATCTTGGCAGTCGAAGAAAGTGCATAAGTAAATAAATATTTAGTTAACTCTCTAGCAAAATAAAAATCACGTGTTTCTGTAAGTGTTATTAAACAAGGCAACAACGAATCAAAGAGAAAGTTGGTACCGTTATTTTCTCAGCATTAGTGGATGATGTGCTACGCTGTTAACTTTATGGCGGAAATGCGGGAAGACGTAATGTATCTGTCCACTTGCAAATAGTCTACAAGATGTTATGTACGACTACGAAGGCTATTCGGGAAGTAAAGTCCGAACGGCCGCGAAATGGAAACGATGGTGAAAATCCGCATGGATGTGTTGGACAGTATCTCTGGTACGCCCACCACTCGCGTCACGTCGCTCTTTTCAATTCTGAGTCCACAGTGAGCACGTAAAGATGCATAGAAAATAGGGTCTCGCGCCAAGGATGAGTGCCTGTGAGAGGTTTCGCCTGATTTAACGTAGCCCACACGACGTTACTGTCGTGCGTTTCCTTCTTCACGACAATTCTAGGCCTCACACAGCAGGGGCAATGAGGACGCTCCTGCAGCTTTTTCGATGGGAAGTGTTTGATCACCACTTACGGCTGGGACGTGACTCCTTCTCACTTTCGTCTCTGTCACATGAACCGCTGGCTGTGAAGACAATATTTTGGCACAGACAACGAGCTGCATCTCAGCGCAGAGAACTGGCCGAAAGCAGAGGTGGCTGCCCCCTATGACGAGGATATAGGAAAGCTGGTACAGTGCTACGACAAATGTCTCAGTCAGAGCGGCGACTATGTGGAGTAGTAAGTGGAAGGTGTCGGTAACTGTTGCAAACAAAACATTTTTGATTTTCACTTTGGTTTCCATTTCGCGACCGATCGGACCTTACTTTCCCAATAGCCCTCGTAGTTTGGATATCACATAGATATACACTAGATATACACAGTTAATGAAAATTACGCACACCAAGAAAGAGACATGTGATTACAATGAAATGCATTTCGCAGATTAGGGACACGACAATGTGCGAATGTTAAGAATTACGAAAGTGTAGGCTCGCCTTTGATGATGTGAAGTCACCACGTGTTGCAATTAGAGCCTCCATATGTCGTGGCGTTGAATTAAAGATGCCCTGGGTGTGGTTCTTGGGGACAGACTGCCACACAGTTTGTAGGTGCGTCCACAAAGCAGAGGCAGTGGTTTCACGAGGAGCAGAGCAAAGGAGTTGTTGACCGACCGTATCCCAGACATGTACAGTGGGCGACCTGTTCGGCGAATGTGCAGGCCAGGGAAGCTGTGTCATCCGTCATTCTTTGGAGAAGGCTTGCACGTCCATCGCTACATGTGACCAGGCATTGCCCTGCTGAAAAATGGCATGTGGAGTTTCCTGCTTGAATGGTAGTCCCCGGGGTTATACGACCTCCCTGATGCAGCGTATGCTGCTAGGTTGCCTTGAATAGGAGGCGAGATGCACGCTATAGCCAATGACGCTCTAAACCATCACACTTGATGTTTGTCCTCTATGGCGCTCAGTTATGCAGTCTGTCCGACTGTGTTTACGAAGGCAGCGTCTGGTCTGCCATCACTGCAGGGCATGTTGAAGTAAGTCTCGTTTGTAAACAGTGTATTTTTCCATTCGTCACTCCAGTGACGGTGTTCACGTGCACACTGCAACCTGCGTTCGGAATTTTTTGTCAATCGATGTCGACGTAGTGAGTGGCAGGCCTCAGCAGGCGCCATCGGAACGTCGACGCAGAGAGGTCCACAGCCCTTGCAGTGCTCCGACATCGACGCAACGGAGCTGTTCTGTCTGCTGCGGCCATGCTGACATGATGGCGGTCATCCAGCGCGGTGGTAATGTTGTATGGTCTTGTACCCGTTCATCACTGTTTATGGCATTGTTCTTTCCACGCACGTATCACTTTTAAAACAGTGTGCCCTATACCAGCAGGAATTCAGCAGTGAGACAAACCTGTGTCCCCGACACCTAAGATCCTGCCCCCTTGGAACTTATTCACGTGCTGGTATTCCGCTCTTTGACATCTGCGAGGCATACCGGAACGCGCTTGCACGTTTCCACTTCTTTGACGACTCGGCTCTGCACTGACTGGAGTATCGGAATACTGATATGTGCGGTAATGGTGCCGCTGGGCCCACATACTCAGTCTTTCTGCAATCTTCGTCACTTTTTATGGTTCGTTCCAGTTTCCTACACATCCTCCGGTTTTGGACTGATTCACACTATTCCTTTTGGATGTTGCAATTTTCACAAACATTAGTGAACGTAAAACCGATGATTGCAGAGCCACTATGGTGTTACGAACAGCAATCATGTCCTCCTGTCAAATACTGGTGGGAAATTAATGCATCTGACAGCTTCCGGTGACGTAAATAAGTAGAGCTTTAGTTCTCCTCTCGCTCCTGAAGCGTTGTAAACTAATATACGAGGGTGAATCAAATGAAAACCTTAAATTTGTAATAACAAATCGAAATTTCGCGCCGTTATCCTGCAAGTTGGTAAGCGTGCTACAAACAGCGTGCAGAATGGCCTGTAGGTGGCAGCATAGTGCAGATGCACCCATACTGTGGCAGTATCAGTGTAAAGATGGCCGCCCCACTTGCGACTTGCACCAGGGAAGAACATCGTTCTGTTATTAGGTTTTTGCGTACTGAAGGTGTGAAACCTACTGAAATTCACCGACGAATGAAGGTTCAGTACGGCGATGGATGTTTGTCGCAGCATCAAGTCTACGAATGGAGTAGGAAGTTCGCAAATGGTGTGACGTCAGTGGAGGATGCTCCTCGTCCAGGTCAGGCACAACGAGTTGTGAGTCCACAGAACATTGTAGCAGTTGAAACCATAGTGAAGGAAAACCGCCGAGTGACACTGAATGGCATTGCAGCATGTTTACAGATTAACCATGGGTCAGCACACTACATTGTGCATGATGTGTTCCAGTTTCACAAAGTGTCTGCAAGATGGGTGCCACGGCAGCTGACTGCTGAAATGAGAGAACGACGTGTTGATGCTTGTGAAGAACTTCTTCGTCGCTTTGAACTAGAAGGTGATGGCTTCCTTGCAAGAATCGTTACTGGGGTCGAAACCTGGGTTCACTTCTACCAACCGGAAACGAAGAGAGCGAGCAAGGAATGGCGCCTTTTCCTCATCACCAAAACCAAAGAAGTTTCGAACAGAACCATCAGCAGGGAGGTTATGCTGACGGTCTTTTCGGACGAAAAAGGCGTCATTTTGGAGCATTACATGCCTAGAGGGACCACTGTCACCAGTGCATCATACACAGATCTCCTAAAAAATCAACTGCGGCCAGCAATCAAATCAAAGCGACGTGGATTGCTGTCAGCAGGTGTCCTTTTGCAACCTGACAATGCAAAGCCCCACACTGCCCGTACAACAGTTGCAACAATCACAGACCTGCATTTTGAGTGTCTTCCTCATCCACCATACTCACCAGACCTTGCCCCAAGTGATTTCCATATGTTTGGACCACTCAAAGACGCAATGGGAGGAAATAAGTTCCGTTCTGATGATGAGGTACGCCACGCGGTGCAAGAGTGGTTGCGCGGACAACCAAAAGAATTTTTTTCTAAAGGAAGTAATGTACTTTGTAAGCGCTGGAGGACTTGCATTGAGCGTGGGTGATATTGTGTTGAAAAGTGATACAGCTTTGTACCACTTCTGCATAATAAATAATATTTAAAAAATATTTAAGGTTTTCATTTGACTCAGCCTCGTATTTGACACCATGTTTGAGTGCGTTTCTGTTGGGAAAGAAATTTCTTTGCGCGCCATGAAAGAAAGCTGGAAACTGATTCTTGAAGTTTTCCCGAAGTACAGAATATTCCAAGAAGTTTCGGCAAAGCCGCCGGGTTACATCGACTTCTTGCCACGATATTTCAGCTGACAACCATTAAGCCATTTTCAGATTAATGTTTCGCGCTGGAGATTGGTAGTTCACGTCAGTTACTAACCTAAATTCAATGCAAATTTAGGATGGAAGTGGAGAAGGGCGGATATCTGCGGCTCCTGGATGTCTTGGTCATGCGGAAAGTGGATGGGCAACCCGTTTATCGTAAGCCTACAAGTATAGATCTGTATTTGCCGGCGTCTAGCTGCCACCACGCATCGCAAACTACGGACGTCCTTCGACCGTTGGTGTAACGGGCACACGTTGTGTCTGACGGAGGCAGCCTTGCAAAGGAACTGGAAGACCTCCAGTGTGTCTTCAAATATAATGAATATTCTCCACATCAGGTCATCACAGCTTTAGGGAAGAAGAAACGTGGCTACCCTCAACATGAAAAGCAGAAGGAGCGTTTCAAGTCCTGGGCGTTCCTCCCGTACGTCGGCAATATTTCGCCTAAATTAAGCAGAATCTTAAGGAAACAATGTATCAAAGTAATCGTTCCCCGATCTACAAAAATATATGCTCTTCTCGGTTCGGCAAAGAATGATCCGGAATCACGGAGGACTGTAATCTACAGAATATCTTGTCAGTGTGGCAAAGCTCCTGTACATTGGTCAAACAACGGGCAGAGTGCGTGAAAGATGCTTTGAATATGATAGCCACACTCGCTTTTCGCTTGTCAGTAAGCCAGCCACAGCCGAATATTGTACCTCCACAGGACATTCCATGGATTTCGACCAGATTCTTCTGGGATTCAATTACACGGGCCAACGATGGAAAAACTTTTTTGCTGAAAATACCTTGTTGGTTCAAATGGCTCTGAGCACTATGGGACTTAACATCTGAGGTTATCAGTCCCCTAGAACTTAGAACTACTTGAACCTAACTAATCTAAGGACATCACACACATCCATGCCCGAGGCAGGATTCGAACCTGCGACCGTAGCATTCGCGCGGTTCCGGACTGCAGCGCCTAGAACCGATCGGCCACCGCTGTCGGCGAAAATACCTTATTCTTATGTTTTTTAGGGTGAGAAATCCAAATATGATACTTAAAAACCTGTATCACCCACTATTTCTTCACATTTTACAGTTAAATTTATTAAATTAAGCGATGTTTTAAAGAATTCAATAGCTTTTATATAGTTACAATAATTTAAAAAGAAGGTGTAATGACTGTAGATGACGTTGGTAGCACTGCTGAAAAATATTTGCTGGCAAAAAAAAGGTCGATTCTATTTTTGTGTTAACAGAAGGTGTTTTGTTTACTGTCAACCTAACCTTACTTTCCCGTTTCATATACTTGTGCTCACTACAACGTCTAATCGTGGTTGTAAAAACTCTGCTGACAGTTTTTGTTACATTTGTGGTGAATTTGTGATTAAAAAACACCAAAGAAACATTACGGACTTTGTGAAAAAGGTTTATCGTTCATACTTTGTATCTAAACTTGGCGATCAAGATGAATCTTGGGCGGAGCATAAAGAATGTTATGTGTGTGTTGAAGATCTGAGAATATGGTCCAAAAACGAAAAAAAAAAGCCTTTAGATTTTCTGTTCCTATGATATGGAGGGAGCCAAGAAATCATTCCGATGATTGCTACTTTTGCAGTGTTGATATTACTGGTCATAATTCGAAAAACAAGAAGGTAATAAGCTACCCTAATCTTCCGTCCGCCATCCGACCAGTAGGGCATAGTGTAGATTTGCCGGTTCCTGAACCAACGGATGATTTAAATTCTATTCTAACAGAAGTATTTTCTGATGTACAATCTGATTTACATGAACCTGACGATGATGAATTCCACTGTAATACAGAAAGTCTAGAGCCTCATTTGTTTACTCAGACCGAGCGTAACGATTCGGTTAGGGATCTGGGCTTAACGAAAGAAAAAGCTGAACTGCTTGACTCTAGACTAAAAGAAAAGAACTTATCGGCAGTTGGAATCAGCATATACATGTATAGAAAGAGAGAGCAGCAATTTTCCAAGTTTTTTCATCAAGAAGATAATTTAGTGTACAGCTCAGACATTCCCGGTCTGATGAATTAGTTTGGTATTGAATGCAGAATGGAAGACTGGAAGCTGTTTATTGATTCATCCAAAACTATTTTAAAGGCTGTTTTATTACACAATAGTAACATGTATGCATCTATACCTGTTGGACATTCTGTACATATGAAAGAAAGCTATGAAAAACTAGAAATAATGCTAAATAAAATAGCCTATTCTGCTCATGGTTGGATGATATGTGGCGATCTAAAAGTAACATGCATGCTCCTTGGTCAGCAAGGTGGCTTTACCAAATTTCCATGTTTCTTTTGTGAATGGGACAGAAGGGTGGGATCAACACTGGTGCAGAGAGAACTGACCTGTGAGGCAGACCTTAAAACTTGGTTAGAAGAACATTCTACGCAAAAACCTTGTAGATCCAAAAAACGTACTCCTACCACCTCTACATTTAAAGTTAGGCCTAATGAAAAAGTTTGTAAAGGCTTTGCCTAAAGGTGGACCATGTTTTTAGTATCTCGGCCAAAAGTTTCCACACCTTTCAGAAGCTAAACTAAAAGAATGCATCTTTGTCGGACCTGACATGACAAAACTGATATTTGATGTTAACTTTGAATCTACAATGACCTTAAATGAGAAAGAAGCATGGGTACCATTCAAGCAAGTCGTTACAAAGTTCTTAGGGCATGAAAAAGAGCCAGACTATATTTCTATTATAGCTACAATGTTAAAGAAATTTAACTTCAGGATGTTTAATGAGCCTGAAAGTTTACTTTTTGAACAGTCACCTTGATTACTTTCCGGACAATATGGGAGATGTTAGTGAGGAGCAAGGAGAGGGTTTTCACCAGGACATTGAAGTGATGGAAAAACGCTACCAGGGCCGCTGGAACACCAACGTGATGTGGGACTACTGTTGGTCGCTTCACCGAGAAGTTCAGCAAGCGTCTCATCGTGGAAAAAGCTACACAAGAAGCTTCAAAGAAAAAAGAGAAAGAAAATACAAACCAATTCCAGCTGACAAGTGAAACCTCTATTAACACATATCATTGTTTTAAGTAGCTTACTGTAAATACAAACCATGCTTACGTTGTAACAAAGCGTTTCATTAATTTCCCCATTTACCGTATAGCATAGGATTTTTATACTATATAGTAAAAAGCATATTGCTCAGAAATTATGGGTGAGACAAAAAAATTAAGGCTAGATTTCGATTCAGCTCGTAAAAATCTATAAAGATCGGTTATCAAAGCAAAAAAAGTTTTTCAAAAAATTTTTTTCGTTCGTCTGTGTTATTAAGGAATCGGTGGAAGTACGTTTGGCGGAAGATCTTATTAATCGTGACGGCGGCTTTCATCTGCACAAGTCGTGGGACCCAGTGGTTTCTTTAATGTCTTCAGAAAGAAAACATTTTATGACTAATGACACGTCTAGCGACAGTTAATCTTATTAATTTGGACTTCTGAATTTTAAATTCGCGAGTGCGTATTCCGAAACAGAGTGCACATGTGGTATCACCCTTACGCATACGCCTGCGCGTCATAGGGGGAGCAATTGTCGAAAAGGGCGCGAAAATCGACAGAGGTCGCACTTGCAGCGGCTCCCTTTACGTTTGCGCCTCCGCGTCAATGCAAAACACCCACCTGAAGATGGCTGTCAGCCGAAATATCGTGGCAAGAAGTCGATGTAACACGGCTGCAATCCCGAAACTTCACGGAATAAACTTGTAACTGATTGGCGTCGCCCGCAGGGAGGTGTAGGCGTCCAGCCAGTATGGGGGGCACGGCGTCCCTTCCCACCGGCCGTCATCATCGGCGCGCATTGGAATGCCGGGCGCCAGCCCTGTTTAACGACCGGGCAACGACTGTCCGGCGCGGTGAGAACGCAAGCAGTTCCTTTGTTGCCGGCTAAACGTCCCGCTCAAGTATTCTGCGCTCGCCGGCAATTTCGGCCGGCATTCAGATGGAGGCTGGCGAAAAGCGACGTTGACGGGCGTCTCTGTGGCGCTATCGGCGGCCGCTGTCGTCAGTGCTGGGGCTCCGTATAAAGCAGCGTGGAGACGTGGCACGTCAGTCTGTCAAACAGTGCCAGACACACACGTCTCGCTTGCGTCAAAGTCGAGGCGCCGACAGACTCTCTAAAAGTCGTCAGCTGTCACGTCGCAGAAAGTTGGGGGACCTGCATGCACAATGTGGCTGCGTCAAAGATAACGAACAGTTTGCATCCGCAGTGTAACGGTATATTTATGCTCACAAAAGGTTGTGTATTGCGTATTGTGACATAGAAAGGACAGAGAGGCTTCGTCCCGCCGTAGGCCTCAGTGGTTCACAACCCCACAACAGGCCACAGCAGTCCACCCACCCCACCGCCGCCCCACACCGAACCCAGGGTTATTGTGCGGTCCGACCCCCAGTGGACCTCCCTTCCCGCCCCCCCCTTCCAGGAACGTCACACACCGGATGAGTGTAAGCCCAATGTTTGGGTGGTAGCGTAATTATGGTTCAAATGGTTCAAATGGCTCTGAGCACTATGGGACTTAACTACTGTGGTCATCAGTCCCCTAGAACTGAGAACTACTGAAACCTAACTAACCTAAGGACATCACACACATCCATACCCGAGGCAGGATTCGAACCTGCGATCGTAGTAGTCACGCGGTTCCGGACTGCGCGCCTAGAGCATAATTATGGTGTACGCGTACGTGGGGAAAGTGCGCACGCAGTCGCCGACATAGTGTAATTGAGGCTGAATAAGGGGAACCAGCCCGCATTCGCCGAGGCAGATGGAAAACCGCCTTAAAAGCCATCCACAGGCTGGCCGACACACCGGATCCCTAATCCTGCAGGCGGATTCATGCCGGGGACCGGCACGCCTTCCCGCTCGGGAAGCAGCGCGTTAGACCGCGTGGCTAGACGGGCGGGCTCCACAAATGTTACTTATGACTGTTTACAGTCATGGAGAATCAAGAGAAAATTTTTCCCGCTGTGCATCCGCACCTCCTTTGAAGCTTTCATCGTTTGCCCTCTATCCATATCCTCATGTACAGTAACTTGATAATAAGTACTACTCAGTGTAGTCTTTGTCAGACACAACCAAATTAGTCTTCCACATCTCTCGACAACATAATCATGTTGTAATAAAAAATATGTAAAAAATTTCTTGCCTTAGTACTTCAAGTTACCCCTCTCATCCCTTTCTGCGTCATGTGTTTGTCTTACTCTTAACACTGTCAGTCGAGACAGATTTAAAGTGAGACACCCACATCCACACTACGCAAAATCCCATACATTTGTCCATGCGTGCTGTTACCGATTTCGCATTGCTGTTTCTTTCACAAATAACGCTCCGCATATAACGCAGTCGTTGGAAGTTACTATGAAAGACGTTAATTTATTGAAAATATGACCGCGAAGACATTGGACTACCCGACGCCGAGCTATAACTAAATTTCAGTATGCGCGGTAAAATTATTTCACTTTTATGATCACGTACTGACAATGGCTAATTAGAATGAAACAAAACTGTTCTGACAAATGGAAGATTGATATGGAGTAGTTAACGATATGTACAACACTAGCTTACTGGATCCCATAATAATCTAATAGCCTTAAAACTACAGTAACCATTCGCACTGTCATTCGGGCGCATTCAAATGCTATTCATTGATTAATCAAAATATATACTCATAAACACAAAGGAGTGCAGGTACTAAACTGAATAACTTACTGCAATGGCTCAAAAAGCACGCTCGTAATAAAATGTTATACTTGAGAGCTAAAATAATTTGTGATGAAAGGGTGTGAAAATAATTGATAAAAGAAATGAGTTGTATACTCCGATTTTAATTCAGTAGTCTTGGAATGTTAACGTAAACCGTTAGTGAGAAACTTCTCTTTACAAGTAATTATCACGTACCTGGAGTGTAGCTTTGAAATCGCTGTTTAGTGGCGTATAAATAATTTCCATGCCCGTCGCGATCCTTTGACACCCATGTTACGTCAATAATATATGTACAGTGTTGAACACCTCTTCTTGCAGTATCTCCATATAAAGCCACATTATGTGTATATATTCTTCCAGACGTATTTCATCGATCATCACAGAATGCTCACACTTGCACACAGAACACACGCCACTGCCACAGCGAGCCAACCGCCATTGTCCACTACTCTCTAAGTTTTATGATAAAGAAAGTCTCTGTGAAATCAGTGCAGCCCTCGTACAACTGCAATTAATGTTTTACATACTTTGCTTCCTTTTAACATATATTCTACTTTTCAGCATAGTTTTAAGTTCTGAAATAACTGATTACACAAATGATATTATCCACAAATACTGAAGGCTCACACAGAAATGACGATATTTATGCGAGCAGTTTCTTATGCTACTAGCAGATGCCGTTACTGGTTACGGTGGGAGGATAGTGGTCCATACTTGGCCCATACTTGGCAATATTATAGATTGCATTATGGATTGAAATTAATATACTCACAAATTAAAATTCTGCTGTGATTCTACGTTTCTCAAGTGAGTGATTTCAAGTGTATGTTACTGTCTTGACGTAAGGGTGTCGTTACATGCTCTTAGCTGGCTCCTCCCAATCTCTTCTATTGACAACCGTACCTGGTAAGGCTTCTAGACTGACGAGCGGTACTCACGAACTGCTGAAATGAGAATTTTCTAAGCAACAGTTTTCATGGGTGAACCCATTTATACAACCAGTATTATTCATGTGATCGTTCCACCCCCAAGTTGTCCGGAAACATATTCCTAGAAAACTGTCTTATCACACAGTTTCCAGTGCATGGTCACCTAGTTATCCGCAACATGTTTTGTTTCTGTCAACTACCAGCCCCTCTAGCAAAGCATTGATCCGCTGCAGGTCTGCCCACATTTCGCCACAACTTTCCGTGTGCACAACAAACAGCAGTGGGAACGCCACAGAACTCCTGACACTTTTAGCCACATTACCGATGAGCAAATGCTGCAGCTGTGGTTGTGACGGTTACCTGGATCTGATTCATTGGAAGACCACTAAGTAAATGCTGCTTATAGAGAGTGTAACAGTTGTAAGTGCAGATATTTTCAATGTTGACTGAGAACAGTGTATCGAACAACATTCTATCAGTATCTACGTCATTTGCCGACTAATAATTATAGCTATTACGATTAGTATATTTTAGCTTGGTTAGTATCTGCAGGTACACGTGGCAAGAGCAATCCATTAGTGCTTATTTCGCCCTGCAGAGCAGGTCGGGTGGTGAAGTGTAGGTGCACGGACGCAAAACACTTGCCTATACTCACAAGTGGTGGTGGTGGTTGTTGGGATGTTTAAGGGGGACTAAACAGCGAAGGTCATCAGTCCCCCATACTCACAAGTGTTACCCACTTTGTGGTGCAGTTACGACCATGCGAAAGACATCAGGGAGTAAATTATGGGACGTGTTTGTGGGAAGACCGTTCGACACAGAAAAAACAACCAGCACACAGAAGCATGTACATCTTAAGGTACGATATATGAAAATATCCGTAATTAGGACAATTACATCCTCTATATCCTCGACTGTCTGCTTGCTCAGTCCTTTGCCAATCTGAGACACGGAAATGGAAGACACGTTATAGGGTTTAACCTCCAATGACGTCCACGTCATTAGGGATGGAGCCAAAACTGGGACTGAGGAAGGATGGGGAAAGAAATTCGTCATGTCCTTTTTTAAGGAAGTACAGCGGAATTTGCTTCAAGCGATTTAAAGAAACAACTGCCCTGCCAGATGTGAGTCCAGTGCCTTACCAATGGAATTCGTATGTAGAAGATGAAGATACATTTCAATTGTAGATCCCGTAAAATATCCTCGAAAAAGAGCTGTGTGCAAAAACTGTATGTCAACTCAGACTTAATAAAGTTATTGTTTGTATCAGAAATAAAATTTAAATTTAAATTTAAAAAATTAAAGAAATTCACCAATTTGAAACTTTTAGATACAGTTAGAACGAATAACATTTGCGTAATAATTTACCTTGTGCTGCGGAGTTTTTAATATGACATTGTCATGGAGTATACACACGTTATGTTCATACACTGTGTAATATTTATTGCAAACAAAATTTTGTCTTACGATGGCTTCTTGATGTATACTCAACACAGCTTCCCTCATGCAGCTGTTAGGAATTTGCGTTATGTTAGTAAAATAAACACATCAAAACAAGTTTTGCATCACATCGGTTCCGAGAGTTCCGGAACCTGTACAGAAAATTGGAATAGAGATCAACATAAACATCATTTCCGCCTTTTTTATTGCTCATCAAAACCACACATTGTATGTTGTACCACCATACAGCGAGACCTTCAGAGGTGGTAGTCTAGATTGTGTACACATCGGTATCTGTAATACCCAGTAGCATGTCCTCTTGCATTCGTGCATGTCTGTATTCGTCGTGGCATAATATCCACAAGTCTATCAACGTGTCCCACTCCTCTTCGGCGATTCGGCGTAGATAACTCACAGTGGTTGGTGGGTCACGTCGTCCATAAACAGCCCTTTTCAATCTATCCCAGGCATGTTCGATAGGGTTCCTGTCTAGAGAACGTGCCGGCCACTCTTCTCGAGTGATGTCGTTATCCTGAAGGAAGTCATTCACAAGATGTGCACGATAGGGGGGGGGGGGGGGCGAATTGTCGTCCATGAAGACGAATGCCTCGTCATTATGCTGCTGATATGGTTGCACTAGCGATCGGAGGATGGCATTCATGTATCGTACAGCCGTTATGGCGCCTTCCATGACCAACAGCGGCGTACGTCGGCCCCACATAATGCCACCCCAAAACATCAGGGAACCTCTACCTTGCTGCACTCGCTGGACAGTGTGTCTAAGGCGTTCAGCCTGACCGGGTTGCCTCCAAACACGTCTCCGACGATCGTCTGGTTGAAGGCATATACGACACTCATCGGTGAAGAGCCATAATCTGTAGGTAGCGGTCATCCACTGCAGTAGTAGCCCTTAATAGGCCTGAGCGAGGCATGTCATCGACAGTTCCTATCTCTTTGTATCTGCTCCATGTTCGAACAACATTGCTTTGGTTCACTCCGAGACGCCTGGACACTTCCGTTGTTCAACAAGGGCCCTTCCTGGCACAAAGTAACAATGCAGACGCGATCGAACCGCGGTATTGACCCTTTAGGCATGGTGGAACTACAGACAACACGAACCGTGTTCCTCCTTCCCACGGTTGTTTGCATCTTTGGGTGGGTTTAGTGACATCTCTCAACAGTCACAGGGACGGTATCTGTGATACAATATCCACAGTCAACGTCTATCTCCAGGGGTTCTGGGAACCGGGGAGATGCAAAACTTTTTTTGATGTATGTATTTATAAGTGTTGTTTGGCAACGACGAAAATTTTTAACTCAGATGTAGTAAAGAAAATAGCGAATATAGCTACAAACTTCCTACAACAAACTTTCGAAAAAAGTTGATATGCCTCTCTTGTCGAAAATAAGATGACGTGAAATTGAGTTGCAGTTATACATGGGGTGTAAAGGATATAAGAGCAGTTATTTGTGAATGTGGTATCTTAATATGTGCATTCATCACTGTGTTGGTTGCCTTTTCTGTATCGAACAGTCTTCCCACAAACAAGTCACGAACTTTATGACGTGATTTTTTCTGCACAGTCATAATTGCACCACTAAGTGCACTACGCCTATCAGTATAGACTAAACGTTTTGCATCCACACTTCAGCACCTGACCTGCTGTCCAGGGGAAAATAAGCATTAAAGTCTTGCTCTTGCCGCATGTACTCAGATATACTACCCAACTTAAAAACATGTGAGTAGTAATAGCTATTATTATATTTTATTATTATTATTATTACTCTGTAAATAACGTAAATACTGATGAAATGTTTTATAGTACACTGTCCTTAGTCCTCAACAGAAATATCTGGACTTACACGCGGAGACAAAATGTTCAAATGTGTGTGAAATCTTATGGGACTTAACTACTAAGGTCATCAGTCCCTAAGCTTACACACTACTTAACCTAAATTATCCTAAGGACAAACACACACACCCATGCCCGAGGGAGGACTCGAACCTCCACCGGGACCAGCCGCACAGTCCATGACTGCAGCGCCTTAGACCGCTCGGCTAATCCCGCGCTACACGCGGAGACCACGATTTTTTCTTAAATTAAATGAACCATGAGAGAGTCGAAAAATATATTCCTAGTTTCGATCTCCTCACCAAAGAATTAAGACACATAAACCGAAAACGACCAGTGAAACATAAAAGGCAGTGACTTCAATGGCTTTCATGTCAATACTGGTGCATCCATCTCAGCTGCTCGTTGGCTTTACATGTATGTGAGAACACTATTCCAGAACATGCCATACCATGAAAATTTGTCATGGTCCTCAGAAGTCGAACCTCACACCACAGCTTCAGATTCCAGCTAAGCTAATCATCAGTCTGTATAAATCTTCCATATTTAACTATGTCTGACGTCTTTCATAAACGAATTACGTGAACGAGTGTTATTTCCGGGACGTTTAGGCCGCAGACGCAACTGCAAAGCTGGAAGAAATTTCGCATGAGCGAAGTGTTGGCGAGCTGCTCTCTGCTGCCGCCAGCTGCTTCCTGCGGTAGAAGAATGTTGACCGCACGAGATCACCTTACATAACGCAACTATCTGCCCTGCACTATCTGGCTGCGTCCCTAATTTGTTTGCTGGCACTCCGCTGTAGGTCAAACAAACATGTGTACCCTGCCGTGAAAACTCCTACCATTTGGAACTCGAGAGCCTCTTACAGTCACGGACGTAGGTAAAAAAAGAAACCACATATCGTGGAACAAACTATTTTAATACTTACTGGCAGATAGACAGCGATTATGCCACAAGCAAGCGATAATAGCTACGCCATTGCTAATGGACAGCCATTTCCTTTCCTGTCCTACTCGCTTATTGACCGAAGAAGAAGCGACTGTCTGTATGCCTATGCAAGGGCCCTGACCTCTTATTCTCATCATCTGTACGTGAGATATGCGATGGGGCAGCAGCTTTCTCTCATAGTCTTCCTCTGATACGGGTTCTCTGAATATGAGCAAACAGTTTCGCGAGAGCTACGTCGCTTTTCTTCCATAAAATTTCGGGAGAACTGCCGGATGTCTGCAACTAGCTGCCACGACATTTCGGCTCAAAGTTTCCTGGCCATCTTCATCTGAATACCGACGAAAATGCACTGAGCTCACGTACGTAAGAACCACCCCCCCCCCCCCCCTTCCCCGGCACATGTGTGGTGTACCCAGTTGGCGTTGCCCGATATTGCGATGCTTGTAGTCAGATCGTATTAATACTTTTTGTAAGTATATGAGAAGTCAAATTGCCAAAATCCTAAATAAACTAATAAATAGTTTCGTACAGTTTATAATTATCTATCTCAGTCTGCAATTAGAATATCTCAAAATGGTTCAAATGGCTCTGAGCACTATGGGACTTAACATGTGAGGTCATCAGTCCCCTATAACTTAGAACTACTTAAACCTAACTAAACTAAGGATATCACACACATCCATGCCCGAGGCAGGATTCGAATCTGCGACCGTAGCAGCAGCGCGGTTCCGGACTGAAGCGCCTAGAACCGGTCGGCCACAGTGGCCGGAAATATACCTCATGCTGCATTGAAGTTTCAGCATAAAACTGTATTTAGACACTAAAATTTATACAATTTCTCTTTCTGTTGCAGGTGGGTGGTTATTCCAAGCACTGGTCATGTGGAATCCGAGTAGTTGTTGACGAATACTGTCGAAGGTAGCTTCGCGTGTGTCTCAGGTAAAACAGTCGATTTAATGCCCATATTTGGTGTAGTAATACCGAGTGAAGCTGTGTGATATAAATGTTCATGTCAGCCCTTGCCGAACGACTGTCGGACATTACGCCCTTCTTCAGAAGTATGCTAATAGAAGACAGTGAAAGTAAAATGGTCAGTATTCTCTGTAATTATCTTAAACATTGCGTGTTATGGTATTATGTGTCTTGAGGGTTACCGCGCTATACCATGGACTTATCAATATAGTTTGCTCGCAACCAACGTTATCAAGCTGGAAAGTTACATGAGAGGATAATCACATAAGCAGCCGATGATCGGAGAGAATGTGATCAATGTTAAGCGATTGAAAAGGAGACCATCTAATACTCTAGAATAACATGTATCGTCTGTGAGTTAACTCCTTGATGCACGTGGTCGTGACACACCGAAAGGAGGGGTAAAGGAATGGAAAATGCATGTAGCGTACATCTGCAACAAAGTATTACGGATACACCAATAAGAATTATAACTTCAAAAACTGGTTCAAATGACTCAGAGCACTATGGGACTTAACATCTGAGGTCACCAGTCCCCTAGAACTTAGAACTACTTAAACCTAGCTAACCTAAGGACATCACACATATCCATGCCCGAGGTAGGATTTGAACCTGCGACCGTAGCAGCTGCGCGGTTCCGGACTGAAGGGCCTACAACCGCTCGGCCACAGCAGCCTGCTAATTATAAATTCAAAAATATATCGAACTCATATAACTGGAACGCCGGCGACCTTGTGTAATAGTGCAACCAAAACTGAAGTTGACGACAGGTTCTTCCTGCGCTTACAATAGCTTCGCGCAAAGGCTCCACACGTCACCAACTGGAGACATTACTGGTCTGAAGATTGTCTACGTGCGACTGAAACCGATAACCACGCCATAAAAATAACAGCATTTACGGTCTGGACCCGCTGTTTTTTGCTACAAAAATATATCGGTTGTTCTTAACTCAGCCCAAACCCAGAATCAGCCTGAAGAACAAGTGGCAACAAATTTCCAAACTTGTTGTGAAGTAATATGAAGGCTTTCACGACCGGTTGACATATCTTCTGGTAAACCTTCCGGGATGTAAGGTCGTGGTCCATGAAACTCTTCAGCTCCTCACGTTTCGTCCAGAGCTGCGCTGGACATCTTCAGAGGGGTGTTTATCCTCCGGTGAGTCTTGCAAGACTCACCGGAGGAGAAACACCCCTCTGAAGATGTCCAGCGCAGCTCTGGACGAAACGTTAGGAGCTGAAGAGTTTCATGGACCACGACCTTACATCCCGGAAGGTTTACCAGAAGATTGTTGTGAAGTGCTTGTATTGGCTCGACGTAGTTCATACAACTTTGGTAGGAGTTACCGTACTGATTACCCTTCTCTTGCTTTGTGTAGCCTGCATCATTCCCAAGTTACCATACGGGGCAGTACAGCAAATGTTTTACAACGTGGCAGTATATGCTAAGTCGAATATACCACTCTGTAAAACATGTGTCCAAGAACTCCTGAAGACAGACGTTGATTGTGGATATTGCATCACAGACGCAGTCCCTTTGAGTGTTCAGAGATGTCACTAAACCCGCCCAAAGATGTAAACAATCGTGCATGAGAAGCGCCTATTGGGCGGAGGGGGTCCGACAGCCGAAAAGATCCAGTCATTCCATCAGGAAGGAGACACATGGCTCGTGTTGTCTGTCGTTTAACCATACCTAGACGGTCAATACCACGGTTCTATCGCATCCGCATTGTCACTTTGTGCCAGGAAGAGCTCTCAAATAGGGAAGTGTCCAGGCGTCTCGGAGTGAACCAAAGCGATGTTGTTCGGAGATGGGGGAGATACAGAGAGACAGGAACTGTCGATGACATGTCTCGCTCAGGCCGCCCAAAAGCTACTACTGCAGAGGATGACCGCTACCTACGGATTATGGCTCGGAGGAACCCTGACAGCAACGCCACTCTCCAGCGAGTGCAGCAAGACGGAGGTTCCCTGATTTTTTGGGGTGTATATGGGGCCGACGTACGTGGTCATGGAAGGCGCCTTCGATTGATAGTGCAACCATATCGGCAGCATATTGGCGAGGCATTCGTCTTCATGGACGACAATTTGCGTCCCCATCGTGCACATCTTGTGAATGACTTCCTTCTGGATAAGGACATCGCTCGACTAGAGTGGCCAGCATGTTCTCCAGACATGAACCCTATCGAAAATTCCTGGGACAGATTGAAAAGGGCTGTTTATGGACGACCCACCAGCCACTCTGAGGGATCTACGCCGAATCACCATTGAAGAGTGGGACAATCTGGACCAATAGTGCCTTGACGAAGTTATGAATAGTATGTCAAGACGAATACAGGCATGCATCAAAGCAAGTTACCGGTGTGTACAGCAGCCTGGATCGCCACCTTTGAAGGTCTCGCTGTATGGTGGGTATCTGTGGAGACGTCAGACATATGGCTCACGAAGAGGAGTACCAACCTTTTCAGTAGTTGCAGGGGCAACAGCTCGGACCCTGATCTGGCCTTGTACTATCAACGTTCGTATACTTGCTACATCGGTGCAGCGAACGGCGGAAAGCAAGGAGAAACTAGTTTCGTTATACACCAAAGCGCCAAAGAAACTGGATCAGGCAAGCGTACTCAAATACGGAGATATGTATACAAGCAGAATACGGCGAGGTTGTTAGATCGGCTAATGCTGCTACAATGGTAGGTCATCAAGGTTTAAGTGAGTTTGAACGTGGTGTTATAGTCGGAGCATGAGCGATGGAACACAACATCTCTGGGGAAGATATGAAGTGGGGATTTTCCCGTACGACCATTTCGCGAGTATACCGCGAGCATCAATAATGAGGTAAAACATCAAACGTGCCAAATCGCTGCGGCAGTAAAAAGGTCCTGCAAGAAAGGCACCAACGACGACTGAAGAGAATCATTCAACGTGACAGAGGTGCAACGCTTCCGCAGATTTCTTCGGATTTCAATGACGGGCCATCAGCGAGTGTCAGCGTGGGAAGCATTCAACGAAACATCGATACGGGCCTTTGGAGCCGAAGGCCCACTCGTGTACTCTTGATACCTGTCTCACCTGGGCCCGTCAACACTGGCATTAGCCTGTTGATGACTGATACCATGTTGCCTGGTCGGACAAGTCTTGTATCGAGCGGATGGACGTGTACGGGAATGGAGACAACCTCATGAAACCATGGACCCTGAATGTCAGCAGAGGACTGTTCAAGATGGTGGAGGCTCTGTAATGGTGTGGGACCTGTGATATGGGACCCCTGACACGGTTAGATACGACTCTGACAGGTGACAAGTACGTGAGCATTCTGTCCGATCACCTGCATCCATTAATGTCCACTATGCATGCACAGTAATGTACAGAGGGTCCTACGTAACCCAACAATGTAGAAAAATAAGATAATGAAAACATCAGAGGAGAACTGTGGTTCAGATGGCACTGAGCACTATGGAACTTAACTTCTGAGGTCATCACTCCCCTAGAACTTAGAACTACTTAAACCTAACAAACCTAAGGACATCACACACATCCATGCACGAGGCAGGATTCGAACCTGCGACCGTAGTGGGCGCGCGGTTGCAGACTGTAGCGCCTAGAACCGCTCGGCCACCCCGGCCGGCCGAGAACTGTGTTTTCACCTAATTTCGTTAGAATAATTATGACTTGAAACATGTTTTCATTTTACAAAATTGACTAGCCACTGACGAAGGCACAAGAGTGCTGAAACATGTGTGGGTTTATATAAAAAGCAGTTGTTTGTATAACAGACGGACCTGGAATCCAATTATAATTCCAAGAGTTGAAAAGATAACAGAACACTATTAGAAGGACAAAATGGTTTCCATATATGTCGTTCATCTAAAGACACAATTTTTGAGAAACTGCAGGTGACAGTTAAAAGATGCGTATTTAATTCTGAAAGGCAAATTATAATCACTTACTGTATCGAGGCATTCGAGAGCGACAAACAAAACAGGTGGCCAGAGGAAATTGAAAATAAAGACTTTCCACAGCATCTAACGGAAGTCCTGAGCAGCCTGTACAGAAATAATTCACAGTAATCCCTTCTGGCATACTGTACAACAAAGGCGTCGTATGCTGCTCAGAGGGCTGGTCCACAATGTGGTTAACCTCCCTTCGCGGAAGAGAATTTCCCCCTTATTACAAACCGCACAGACACTGCAGTGATAGAGATAAGAGCATGGAATGACTCTCCGTCGAACATTATAGAGCCATACATCACTGAGTTGTACCATTCAGAAGACGACTATGAGGGAAAGAAAACTGCTATTGCTTGACAGACCCGATAAGAGTCGCTCTTTTGAAAGCCGTATTTCATCCACTTGTCGAAGAGGCTGAATTGCGGGTCGCTCTTTGATTGCCTCGCAAATGGGGGGAGGGGGGGGGGGGCGGTAAACTTGTACCATAAAAAAAGCGAACATGAAACGCTAATTAGTGTTTGCTGTGGTTTTCATTGCTCATTAAGCGCATGATAACGTCAGCCGTGCATAAATTGTGTGCCGCGATGACTGATTTGCGACTCGCAATTAACGTCACAGTAAGCCGACAGCACCAGAGCACCAGGGCGGGATGCACCCGCCCAGTTCCGCAGCGGCGCTGCGGAGCTGAGACGTGACGCCCGCTGCGGTAAACCGTTTACTGCTCGCGCAAACGTTACTCGTCGACTCCATCGTACAGGAGATATTACTCTCGTAAATGTCCGCTCACCTGCTCACACGCGTATATAACCCACTTAGTATTAAAATCAGAAACGTAGACCTGTCTGGTAAGGCCATCCTTTACTTCCCTTCATAAAATCAGTACGGGTGATGTACACGCTCTGGGTGGTCCCCGACTGCTACTCTTCCACCGTGAAAGTCATTTAGCAATTATCCGATGTCCTAGCAAATAAGCCGTTTAGATGTTTGAAAAATACACTGTTGTTGTTGCTGTTGTTGTGGTCTTCAGTCCTGAGACTGGTTTGATGCAGCTCTCCATGCTACTCTATCCTGTGCAAGATTCTTCATCTCCCAGTACCTACTGCAGCCTACGTCCTTCTGAATCTGCTTAGTGTACTCATCTCTTGGTCTCCAGCCAGCCAAGTGTCCGTGCGGTTCTAGGCGCTGCAGTCTGGAACCGCGAGACCACTACGGTCGCATGTTCGAATCCTGCTTCGGGCATGGATGTGTGTGATGTCCTTAGGTTAGTTAGGTTTAACTAGTTCTAAGTTCTAGGGGACTAATGACCTCAGAAGTTGAGTCCCATAGTGCTCAGAGCCATTTGAATCTTGGTCTCCCTCTACGATTTTTACCCTCCGCGCTGCCCTCCAGTACTAAAATTGGTGATCCCTTGATGCCTCAGAACATGTCCCACCAACCGATCCCTACTTCTAGCCAAGTTGTGCCACAAACTCCCCTTCTCCCCAATTCTATTCAATACCTCCTCATTATTTATGTGATCTACCTATCTAATCTTCAGCATCCTTCTGTAGCACCAAATTTCGAAAGCTTCTATTCTCTTCTTGTCTAAACTATTTATCGTCCATGTTTCACTTCCATACATGGCTACACTCCATACAAATACTTTCAGAAACGACTTCCTGACACTTAAATCTATACTCGATGTTAACAAATTTCTCTTCTTCAGAACGTTTTCCTTGCCATTGCCAGTCTACATTTTATATCCTCTGTACTTCGACCATCATCAGTTATTTTTCTCCCCAAATAGCAAAACTCCTTTACTACTTTAAGTATTCATTTCCTAATCTGATTCCCTCAGCATCACCCGACTTAATTCGACTGCATTCCATTATCCTACTTTGCTTTTGTTGATGTTCATCTTATACCCTACTTTCAAGACACTGTGCATTCCGTTCAACTGCTCTTCTAAGTCTTTTGCTGTCTCTGTCAGAATTACAATGTCATCGGCGAACCTCAGAGTTTTAATTTCTTCTCCGTGCATTTTAATACCTACTCCGAATTTTTCTTTTGTTTCCTTTACTGCTTGCTCAATATACAGATTGAATAGCATCTGGGAGAGGCTACAACCCTGTCTCACTCCCTTCCCAACCACTGCTTCCCTTTCATGCCCCTCGACTCTTATAACTGCCATCTGATTTCTGTACAAATTGTAAATAGCCTTTCGCTCCCTGTATTTTCAGAATTTGAAAGAGAGTATTCCAGTCAACATTGTCAAAAGCTTTCTCTAAGTCTACAAATGCTAGAAACATACGTTTGCCTTTCCTTAATCTTTCTTCTAAGATAAGTCGTAGGGTCAGTATTGCCTCATGTCTTCCAACATTTCTACGGAATCCAAACTGATCTTCCCCGAGGTCGGCTTCTACCAGTTTTTCCATTCGTCTGTAAAGAATTCGCGTCAGTATTTTGCAGCTGTGATAGTTCGGTAATTTTCATATCTGTCAACACCTGGTTTCTTTGCGATTGGAATTATTATATTCTTCTAGGGAGAGAAAATCGCAACACCAAAATAACGTAGAGTAATGAAGTTTCTGGACTACATTTGTCTACGCAAAATATTTAAGTGACAATCATTGCAAGATCACAGGTTAATGCAAGCGCGAGGTATGGCATTGCAAATGTAAAATACTGGTACATTAATTATCCGTGTAACTACCAATATGCTGAATTCCAGCATGCAAACGTGCATGCATCGTTTTGTACAGGTGCCGGATGTTAGTTTGCGGGATGGAGTTCCACGGTTGTTGCACTTGGTCGGTCAATGCAGGGACGATTAATGCTGTTTGTGGATGACGCAAGAGTTATCGTCCGATGATGATCCATATGTGTTCAACTGGAGACAGATCTGGTGATCGAGCAAGCCAAGGCTGCATTTCGACACTCTGTAAAGCATGTTGGGCTACAACAGCGGTAGTTGGGCGAGGGTTATCCTGTTGGAAAACACCCCCCTGAAATGCTGTTCATGAATGGTAATACAACAGGTTGAATCACCAGATTGACGTGTAGATCTGCAGTCAGGGTGCGTGGGATAACCACTAGAGCGCCCCTGTTGTCATAAGAAACCGCACCACAGTCCATAACACCAGGTGTAGGTCCAGTTTGTCTAGCACGCAGACAGGTTGCTTGCAGGCCGTCAACTGGGCGCCTCCTAACAATCACACGCCAATCACTGGCACCGAGGCAGAACCAGCTTTCCTCAGAAAACACGACAGACATCCACCCTGCTCTCCAATGAGCTTTCGCTTGACACCACTGAAGCCGGCTGAACTGAGTGAACGGATCAACAAATAACCTGACAGTGTCATCGGACGTCCGCCACGAACAAACTCAACGAACAATATGGAACAAAATGAGATCAGCAACAACAACAACAAAAACTGTCTAAGGCGCTGCAGTCATGGACTGTGCCGCTGGTCCCGCCGGAGGTTCGAGTCCTCCCTCGGGCATGGGTGATGGGTGTTTGTGTTTGTCCTTAGGATAATTTAGGTTAAGTAGTGTGTAAGCTTAGGGACTGATGACCTTAGCAGTTAAGTCCCATAAGATTTCACACACATTTCAACATTTGTGTCCCTTCTTATTTCTGGGATACTGAGAGCTGATACTAGATTTGCCTAGTTTCTACTACATTCTACATAAACAGCAATTTTACGACCTTTGTGACTGAGTTCAGACTTTCCAACTCTTATCTCCTTTTTTAGGAATTCTAACCGCGTTTATCATAAGACGTTTGTGTTGGTCTGTGGTTCGATCAACATTTGGTCTTTCCTAAATACAGACACCTGCTACCAAGAAATAACTGTGGAGTATCGTGATACGAATGACCTTAGCTGGCTGACTAACGATTTTTGCACAACAAAAGTATAAAGACAGTACCAGAAAGAACTAACCCGTAGCTCAACAATAAATTTTTGTACAATATAACCCGCCTCCAAGTCTATGTCAGTGAATAATAATATGAGGTAGTATTCAAACAGAGAGCAGCCAGTACGAATCTTAGAGTCTGCAAGAATTTTCTCCATTATAAACTGTAACTGCTGCAGAATAAAATTGTTCACAGTTACAGGAGTATCGTGACCATATAGCATAGTTCTGAATAAATTTAGCAGCCTATTCAGATAGATGATATTGGACATGTTTGTGGTCGTCTGTCAGTTCACTATCATCTCCACATAACCTTACCCAATTGCCATATGAACTCTTCTGACTAGCAAGGAAAAATAATACAGTCCATTGAAAGTCTCTTGGATCTGTCTGGTGGTGAAACAAGACAGTAGACAGAAAGCAGAAATATTAATTTCCAAATCTAACTGACATGGCCCCGCCGGCCGGTGTGGCAGAGCGGTTCTAGGTGCTTCAGTCCGGAACCGAGAGACCACTACGGTCGCAGGTTCGAATCCTGCCTCGGGTATGGATGTGTGTGATGTCCTTAGGTTAGTTAGGTTTAAGTAGTTTTAAGTTCTAGGGGACTGATGACCTCAGGAGTTAAGTCCAATAGTGCTCAGACGCATTTTTTAACACCACTGAAGTCGCAAATGGCGGTGGTTTGGGTCAGTCGAAGGCACGCTGTAGGGCTTCTGGCTCAGAAGTGTATTTGAAATAACAGATTTGAAACAGTTCGTTCTGTCACTGTAGTGCCAACTGCTGCTCAAACTGCCGGCCGGTGTGGCAGAGCGGTTCTAGGCGCTTCAGTCTGGAACCGCGTGACCGCTACGGTCGCAGGTTCGAATCCTGCCTCGGGCATGGATGTGTGTGACGTCCTTAGGTTAGTTAGGTTTAAGTAGTTCTAAGTTCTAGGGGACTGGGCATATCAATTCGCTCATGCCATGACGTTTTTTTCAGATGTTTTGGCTGTGAAACGTGTGGCAACATAGTTTGTTCCAAAACTGTTGAATTTAGAATAACAAACTGTGACGAATGTAAGTTGTTCAAGAGCTGCTAGATGAAGCCAACAGCAATTCAGAGCTGTTGAAACGTTTCATAACGGATGATGAAAGATGGCATTATGGATGTGTTATCGAAGCTAAGGTTCAGTCCTGGCAGTGGAAGTTTTCTAGATAGCCAAGGCCGAGAAAAGCTCGATAAGTGCAACGAATTGTGAACAATATCCTCACCCTGTTCGATTTAAAGGGAAAGTTCTAGCCACAAGGTCGAACGATCAATAAGGAATACTACTTGCAAGTACAACACCGTTTGCGAGAACCAATCCGAAAAAAGGCTTGGATTTATGCATCACGATAATGCAACTTCTCAATCTTCGTTGCTTACTTGTGGCTTTTTGGACGTAAGCAATACTGCAGTAATGCCCCAGCCGCCGTATTCGCCAGACATGGCCCAATGTCACCTTTTTATGTTCGAAAAAACAAAGAAAACCTTAAAGGGCAGTCGTTTTACAAAGGCGTGACTACAGACGTATCGCTAAAAAACGGAAATCTATCCCAAAAATAGAGTTCCAGACTCATCTGGTATGGAAAAAGCACTGACACAAGTGTGTAATTTCTAATGGGGACTGTTTTGAAGGGGATAATGTTGACGCAGAATAAAAAATAACTAAAACTATTTTCAAAAAATGTTCGTTATTTTTTCACCGTACGTTGTTTGTTCGAAGAGATTTCGGGATTGCAAATTGTTTGTTAAGCCATAAACGCTACTACAAAATAATTTTGCGAGAGGGGTTCGTTATATCCAGACCCCCACCGCCCCCCCCCCCTCCCTCCTGTTTTGGATCCGCGCCTGATAAAAGAAAACTTGAAAGCTGTAAAAGATACATGCATTGGAAGATTTAAGCGGCATATTGAAAAATAAATTTGGAACATGAGAAACATAGAAATTTCTGGAGAAAAGAGAAGTGGCTGTATGAACATTAGGAGGTCAAATGGCACTTCTGTAGTAAGGTATATAAAAGAAAGAACGTGAGGACAATATTATGGATAGGGAAAACGAAGTTAATAAAGATTAGATGGGAGATGTAACACAGCGAGAACAATTTGACAGAGCACTGAAAGACCCAAGTCGAGACACGTTTCCTTCAGTAGACGACATTCTCTTGGCATTATTTAGAGAAACAACCATACCAAAAATATTGCATCCGGTATGAGGAATATATGAGATGGGTGTTAGTTTTGAACGATAAATCGTAATGATGTGGAACCAGTCAAATTACGTTCACATCGCAAAGTAATACGTACATATGGCTACATTCTGAACATTTCTAACATTTTTAACCAATGTGAACTAGTAATTCCTACCCACCACGTTGCAGTAATAGAAATTCTTGTAAGGAATGCAAGAACGTGAAATTTTCTCAGTTTGTTTTCAACTTTTACTTTGTTGTCTGTCAGGTATTTTATATCACTGGGTAAGTGATCGAAAATTTATGTTGCAGCATTGTGCAAATCTTTTTGTGCTAGAAACAACCTCAGTGTGAAGTAATGAACGTCACTTTCTCTTCCACGACTGGTCGTAAAATAAATTAATAAAATTGCTAGCAACTGAAGTGGGTTTTTATTCCACAAATATGTTCCTCAGTTGCGGATTTTCATCTGGCCAAACAGATTTTAAGATGATCGTGCGTGAGGGCCACATATTATTCTTACAGCACGTTTTTCAGCAACGAATACTTTCTTTCTTATGAGTTACCCGAAAACATTATTCCACATCACATTATTGATCGAAAATATATAAAATATGTCAACTTTCTGATTTGTCTTTCCCGAGATTTGCAAAGATTGTAGGTCCCAATATGATTAACTCTAGGAGTTCGGAAATGGGCTTTTTCCAGTTTAGATTATCATCGATTTAGACACCTAAGAAGTTTGAAGTTTCCACCATACTTATCATATCCTCACTATCTGTTACACTTGTCATCGGCGTGGCACTCCTAGATGTGGAGAAATGAATATGTTGTCTTTTTAAAACTAGGGGTGAGATGATTCGCAGAAAAACAGTGATGCTTTCAAGAACTTCGCTTACCATCTCTTCTGTTTCTGTATGTGTGCTTGGACTTATTACAATCTGCAAAAAGAAATAATTCTACTTGTTGTATATTAGACGGAAGATCGCCTACATACGGTACATGAGGAACAACAGTGGACCTAAGACTGAGCCTTGAGGGACCTCATCGCGATTTCTGAACAGTCAGAATTATGTCCCTAGACTACAATGCTTGGATTACAAAGTATAACTTTCTGCATTCTTTTGGGCAGATACAACGTTATCCATTGGTTGGCAATACCACCAATCCCATAAAACTTCAATTTATCTAGTGGAATTCTGTGATTCATACAGTCTTATGCCGTAGATAGTTATTTTAGTATTTACTGCTTGCAAAATCTGGCGAGTGAACATGTAAATCGCATTTTCAGCAGAGCAACTCTTCTAAATCCGCAAACTGTGATTTACTGAGGATATTTTTGTTGCTAAGGTGAGATACTCTGCTAGAATACATCTGCTAACTCTACCACTCCGTGCGAACAGGCCTCGGAAGGCCCAACGATACCGACCGGCCGCCGTGTCATCCTTAGACCACTGGCGTCACTGGATGCGGCTGTGAAGGGGCATGTGGTCAGCACACCGTTCTCCCGGCCGTATGTCAGTTTACGAGACCGTCTAGAATACCTCACCCTCTCAAAAATTTTGGAAAATTATTTCTGCATACTCTCAGGCTTCAAGAGCCTCTGTTCGTAAATGATAGTTTAATTATTATCTTCTACGTTTCAGTACATTAGTAAATGCGAGAGCGTAGATTTTAAAAGTTCAGAGTTATCCTGTCTGTGCTTTCTTGGTTCCTTAATCCGGTTAGAGCAGACAAAGACAGAAGAATTAGGATATTAGTATGCAAGAAACCCTCTCCAGCTGCGGAACGTTGGCGAAGCGAAAAGAAAAAAGGGTTGGCAGGTTGCACAGCGGCGCGGCCGGCCAAGAGGTGGCGGCATAAAGCACGGCGCGCGGACGCCCAGCTATGCCGCGCCGTGCTGTGCTGCGGAGTGCACTGCCGCGCCACGCACCGGTCTGGCGGGCCGACGCCCGTCCGGATTCCGCATTCGCCGGCGGTAGCGATTAACTGTCAGGCGGGCGGCCAAACGCCTTCCGTAACCCGCGCCCTCCTCTGGCCAGCGGCTACAAAGTACGAACAGAGCGCCGGCCCGGGCTGCCGCGGCGCCTCAGTTACCTAGCCCGTCGCGTACTGTTGAAGACCTGCCGTGGGGCTTGTCAAGTACTCCTACATACAGGGTGAGTCAGAAAGAAAGAACAGATTTCAGTTGACTATGAAAGACAGAAACAGAGTCCACATCTCACAGGACAGAGGAAAGTTCAAAGTTTTACGTTCGCACAGATACTACACCATACACTTAACATGAGTACCATGCATTGCTCGAGGAACATTGAAACAGTAGTCCATTTCATTCCACGTACGAATCAACAGGTACCTGTTTACTGGAACGACAGCTTCAACAGTTCGATTTCTCAGTTCTTGTAGAGTAGCTGCCATAGATGGAGCAAAGACACCCATGCAGCCTCAGAGAAAAGAGTCACAAAGTGTGACGTCTGCTGACCTGGCGGTGGCAAAAGCAATGAACAGGATCTCGTTCTCCACCTCCTCCAGCGTTGTCAGATAGTGTTGTTAAGATAACACCGCGCGTCAAGGTGAAAGGGAGACAGGGTGCCGTCGTGCATAAAAATGAAATCATTTGAATCTTCGTGAAGTTGAAGAAACAACGAATTTGACATTCCTGTCACAGTTTTCTCCATAAAAATGAAAGATCTTGGGCAATCACGTGTCGATACCACCATATGGGCATCAAAACTGGAAACAGAATTGCACGTTTCTGTGAGACGCCAGTATATAGCGGCCGCTCGGGATCTGGCGGACCCAATGGTGCGCGCCCACTGGGCCACGTCGGCAGCCGCGATACTGGACGGCTAGTGGCAGCACACAGCCGCGCCCACTTGCACTTCGAGCCTCTTTGCTAAGCGATGCTATGCAGACGCCACCTAGTCACAGCTCCGACACCATCGTTTGTCCCAAAGGTTGAAAATACCGCTTCAGTTGTCTGTCCCTGTTCTGCGCTCATAGGCAGCACACAGCGCCTACTACACGTCCACCGCGGCGCTCGAGGACCACAGCACCAGGTTACGACACCTGAAGATGGGCTCATAAGAGCCCGAAACCGGTCATGTGGTAATAAAAGAACTTCGCAACTGAAGCGGTATTGTCAAACTCTGGTATAATGCTCAGTTGCGGATGTTCCTTTAACAGGACTGTTTGTATCATCGTTTGCGTTTTAATTCTGAGAGCGTCTTCCTTGTTGACACTGAGAGCTGGACTCTTTTTCTTGCTACGTTATTTGTAATGTGTCTATGCATGCTTAGAGAAATACAAGTTAAATAAACATTTTCACTGTATTTGCTTGCCCCTGTCCAGTTTTCCTGCGATCGCAGTCTTTGCACCACTCTGAGCCCATCTCTTCTTACCGTTGTCTACAAAGTGGTACGGCCAGCCTGTGTGGCCGTGCCGTTCTAGGCGCTTCAGTCTGGAACCGCGCGACCGTTACGGTCGCAGGTTCGAATCCTGCCTCGGGCATGGATGTGTGTGATGTCCTTAGGTTAGTTAGGTTTAAGTAGTCCTAAGTTCTAGGGGACTGATGACCTCAGAAGTTAAGTCCCATAGTGCTCAGAGCCATTTGAACCATATAAACTGGTACACAACAGTTTCGTAAACTTTGTGGACAAAAACGATTCAAAACATTCTCAGTTTCGTTGGGTCCCTTTCATATTCGACGACGACGCCAAGACTTTGTGATCCCGAAATTCTTATAGAGTATGGCGGTTTACTTACCCGATAGATGAAACTACGATTCTTTCAGAAAAATTCAGAAAAATTGTCCTCTGCCATATCTTGGAGAACTGAAATGCAAAATTCGTTCCTTCTGTTAGGTCAATGAGACACAATTTCTGCAGTGACTGGAACTTTGAAGCCGAAATCTGTTCTTTCTTTTTGAATCACCCGGTACATCAGGAATAATAATCATGACGGTAAAATGAGATAAATGAAGGTCTTCTTTTTCTTAACAAAATTGAGGAAGCCTGCAGGCAATCGATGCTTGGTTCAGAAATTGGCAGTTGGCCCTCAGCATAAACAAACGTAACCTATATCAATAGACGGAAAGACACATTGTTCTATGATTTCACACTTTCGAACAGCACTGGAAACAATCACAGCCTTTTGGCATCTGGGAGTATGCTTGCTGACTGATATATAATTTTACGACCATTAAAACCAAATCTTAGGAAAGGTAGATGAAAGACTGCGAGCGATTCATTTGAAGAATACTCACGGCATGTAGCAGGTAGTCACACAACCCTCAAATGGTTCAAATGGCTCTGAGCACTATGGGACTTAATTTCTGAGGTCATCAGTCCCCTAGAACTGAGAACTACTTAAACCTGACTAACCTAAGGACATCACACACATCTATGCCGGAGGCAGGATTCGAACCTGCGACCGTAGCAGACACGCAGTTCCGGACTGAAGCGCCTAGAACCGCTCGGCCACCGCGGCTGGCTGCACAACCCTCGTTCGAACGATATTTGAATACTGCCAGGTCAGTCTGCGCCCCATTTTTTCAGTCGTCAGTCTTCTGACTGGTTTGAAGCGGCATTATATGAATTCCTCTCCTCAGCCAACCTTTTCGTCTGGAAGACAGTAGCACTTGCAACCTACTTACTCAGCTATTTGCTGGATGTATTCCAATCCCTGACTGCCTGTACAGTTTTTGTTCTCTACAGTTTTCTCTAGTACCATGGCGTTATTCCCTGATGTCTTAACAGATACCCTGTCAACCTGTCCCTTCTTCCTGTCGATGTTTTCCAAATATTCCTTTCCCCGCCGAATCTTTGGAGAACCTCCTCATCCCTTACCTTATCAGTCCATTTCTTACTTTTTCAGGCCATGCCCTATCAATCCAGCTAATTTTCAACGTTCTTCTGTTGCACCACCCCTCGAATGCTTCCATTTTCTTCTGTCCCGACTTTCCCACAAACCATGTTTCAGCTCCATACAATGCTGTGCTCGAAAATGCACTTTCATAAATTTCTTCCGCAAATTGAGGCCTATGTTTGATACTACTAGGCTTATCTTGGCCACGAATGCCCATCTGCCAGTGCTAGTCTGCTTTTTATGTCCTCCGTGTTCTGTCCATCACCGGTTATTTTGCTGCCTACGTAGCAGAATTCCTTAGCTTTATCTACTTCGTGATTCCCAGTTCTGACATTAAGGCCGCAGTCGTAGAGGCTGCCCTTGATGTAGCCGGCGGGCGACAAAGCGTAACTGTTTTCCTCGTTCTTCTCGTTTCTTCTACTTCTCTCCTGTCAACCTGAATTTTAATTCCACTCTTGAAACAGTAGAGGTGAAAGACTACAGCCATGCCATACACCCTTTTTAATCCGAGCACTTTTCTTGGTCTTCCAGTCTTATTGATCCTCTCTTCGGTCTTTTACATGTTGTGTTTTACCCGTCTTTCCATATAGCGTACCTTTATTTTTCTAAGAATTTCGAACATCTTGCACCATCCTGCACTGTCGGAGACTTTTTCAAGGTCGACCCTGCTTCCCTTTCCAGGCAGGCAGGATTGATACGAGAATAGCAAAGATCGGAAGAACAGCAGCGCTTTCCGTCACAGATTCATTTAGTGAGCGTGAAAGCCGAGTCCAGTGGCATTCGCTACAAATCACTATGTGGTTTACTGTAAGGTTCCAAGAGTTTACTTTCCTTGAAAACTCCACATCTACATCTACAGCGTGTAAATAAAGTATCACTTTTCCAAATCCGATATTTAGTGGACTCCCAGCTACGTAGAGAGAAATGACCATTGCGACAGAATAAAAGAAATAAGGGCTCAGAAGGGAAGGCTTACGTCTTCATTTCTCCTTAGTGCTATTCGATAGTCGAAATGCTGAGAAATAGTTTTACAGCGCTTCTATGAACCCTCTGCCAAATACTTAAGTGTGAAAAAAAGGTATCGCTTTCTCGAAAACCCGTAATTGTCTCACAATGGGACACATAAGTTGGAATTTGGCTCGAAGGTGACTACAGCCTTCCTCTCTAACGGTGCAAAATCGTAGGGCCCTGCGACGTTACCCGCGGGCTTGGCGATGCTTCAAACAGCAACGTGTCGACACTTGCGAAGAAAAGGGCTACAGAAGTTCATTTGTCGTGTAAGGTGGGTTAATGGTGTCACATTGGTACAAAATTTCACTACAATTCTGCCCTACGTGTCACATGATGGGCAGGACGTCATAGACTCTCTCCCACATTTTGCCCCTTATTTTGACGTCTCTGCAACGAAGACCGGAACCGCGCCGCCCAGCACTGAAATCACTCGGTTTTCTTACGGATGGCCGAGGAAAACATTTCACACACACCAACGCTCAGAATAGATACTAAAATCCGCCAGGACATGGTATAATGGGCGTCAACGAAAACACCACTTCCTCTGGGGCAGCCGGCCGGTGTGGCCGAGCGGTTCTAGGCGCTACAGTCTGGAACCACGCGACCGTTACGGTCGCAAGTTCGAATCCTGCCTCTGGCATGGATGTGTTTTATGTCCTTAGGTAAGTTAGGTTTAAGTAGTTCTAACTTCTAGGGGACTGATAACCTCAGCAGTTAAGTCCCATAGTGCTCAGAGCCATTTAAACCATTTGAACCCCTGGGGCAAAACGACACTTCGCACTGTAATGAGCAGCAGGAGGACGTTCTTGACGATCAACCCTACTCTAAGGACACTGTGGGGCTGCAACCCCATTGTACGCCATCTGACTCCTTTATAGTGTAGTGCGACAGCAGATTTTTCTCTGGTATACAGCGTGCGCCACTAGGAACCGTTCAAAACCATTCAAGGAAACTTGAACGTGATTCGAAGCAGCAAAGGATGTCTATGCTTTTCCAGCCCACTCCTGTTTCGGGTCTTATTGCGCCTTGATCACGAAGGGGTAAAACCTCGACATTGCGTCAGTAACCCTCTAAGATCCCCAGTTTGGCAACACTCTTAGTGTGAACTACGCACCTTCTCTGAGCACGTTAAAGATGTAACTGTGAGAGACTTCGACACCTATTCAGCTGAGTGGTGCCTCGCACGATTGAAAGGATTCTCCACAGGCAAAGAATTTGATTGTGAGGAATAGTGCCTGTACCCTTTTGGAAATATAGAAATACCGAATCAACTTGAGATCCCCTATCGATAGCAATCATTATTGCGTGTGAATGTGTGTGTATGAATTCCTAAGGGACTAAACTGCTGAGGTCGTTGGTCCCTAAACTTACACAATACATAAACTAACTTATGCTAAGAACAACACACACACTCAAGCCCGAGGGAAGACTCGAACCTCCGGTGGGAGGGGCCACGCAATCCGTGACATGACGCCTAAGACCGTGCGGCCAATCCGCGCGGCATTGCGTGGGAATAAAGAGGCAGTTTTACTTGACAAGAACGATTTCTGAATACGTGCTCGGTATGTGTAAATAGATCGTTTGGTTCAAATGGCTCTGAGCACTATGGGACTTAACTTCTGAGGTCATCAGTCCCCTAGAACATACAACTACTTAAACCTAACTAACCTAAGGACATCATACACATCCGACGCAGGATTCGAACCTGCGACCGTAGCGGTTGCGCGGCTCCAGACTGTAGCGCCTAGAACCGCTCGGCCGGCCAAATAGATCATTTCCTTCAATGTTTTTTCATAATGTTCGAACGCGGCATATGTCAGAAAATCCTACTGCAGATCGATGTCAGTGATATGGACCGGTAACTGAGAGGATTATTTCTAGATCGTTTCTTACATATTGCTGTAACCTGCACAATTTTCCAGTCCTGAGGTACAGATTTTATGTCGAGCCAGCTGTTGTATATGGAGCTATTACATCATCATATTCTGATAGTTGATACATAATCTGGATAGCTGTTCTTGATTATAATTCTGGAATATTTACTGCATCTTCTGTGGTGAAGGAATTTAGGAAAATCGCAAATCAGTTTCCCTGTGATGGTTCCAACTATCGTTGTTTGTGATCATAATCCCTAGGTAAGTAGCTGAATTTACGACTTTTAAATTCGCTTTATTTATTGTGTAACCGTAGTTAATGGATTTTCTTTTAATAGAGGAACTCACAAGTTTTATTGTTGACGATCAGTTACCATTTTTCGGGCCATGCAGATATTCGCCTCGCAATTCGTTTTGATCTTTTGGTGACTTTACCAGACGTTAAACGACACCATCACCTGCAAACTATGTGAGAGGGCTGCTCATATTGTCTCCTCATCGTTTCTGTAGCTGAAGAACGGGAGAGGGCGTATATCACTTTCTGGGGAACCACATGTACCTCTTGTATTTCGATTGGCAGTTTCCCGTCAGTTCTACATGGATACTCTGCAAATTACATTCAAATGCCTGGCAGACTTGAGTCATTTCTGACAGTAAATGAGGAATTCAGTAGCACAAACGCAGAAGCTGAAGTAATGATTAAAATTTGTGCTAAGGCAGTCATATAGTACTTTCTGGAAGATATAACCGCCCTATAACTGTACAAGAGGTTTTATTCCACAATCTAGATTTCGGCCTTAGCCCATTATCAACTGTTACAAGTCCACTACTGGCCATTAAAATTGCTACATCAAGAAGAAATGCAGATGATAAACGGGTATTCATTGGACAAATATATTATACTAGCACTGACATGTGATTACATTTTCACGCAATTTGGGTGCATAGATCCTGAGAAATCAGTACCCAGAACAATCACCTCTGGCCGTAATAACGGCCTTGATACGCGTGGGCATTGAGTCAAACAGAGCTTGGATGGCGTGTACAGGTACAGCCGCCCATGCAGCTTCAACGCGATACCACAGTTCATCAAGAGTAGTTACTGGCGTATTGTGACGAGCCAGTTGTTCGGCCACCATTGACCAGACGTTTTCAATTGGTGAGAGATCTGGAGAATGTGCTGGCCAGGGCATTTTCTGTATCCAGAAAGGCCCGTATAGGAACTGCAACATGCGGTCGTGCATTATCCTGCTGAAATGTAGAGATTCACAGGGATCGAATGAAGGGTAGAGCCACGGGTCGTAACACATCTGAAATGTAACGTCCGCTGTTCAAAGTGCCGTCAATGCGAAAAAGAGGTGACCGAGATGTGTAACCAATGGCACCCCATACCATCAAGCCGGGTGATACTCCAGTATGGCGATGACGAATACACGCTTCCAATGTGCGTTCACCGCGATGTCGCCAAACACGAATGCAACCATCATGATGGTGTAAACAGAACCTCGATTCATCCGAAAAAATGACGTTTTGCCATTCGTGCACCCAGGTTCGTCGTTGAGTACACCATCGCAGGCACTCCTGTCTGTGATGCAGCGTCAAGTGTAACCGCAGCTATGGTCTCCGAGCTGATAGTCCATGCTGCTGCAAACGTCGTCGAACTGTTCGTGCAGATGGTTGTTATCTTGCAAACGTCGCTATTTGTTGACTCAGGGATCGAGACGTGGCTGCACGATCCGTTACAGCCATGCCGATAAGATGCCTGTCATTTCGACTGCTAGTGATACGAGGCCGTTGGGATCCTGCACGGCATTCTGTATTACCCTCCTGAACCAACCGATTCCATATTCTGCTAACAGTCATTGGATCTCGACCAACGCGAGCAGCAATGTTGCGATACGATAAACCGCAATCACCATAGGCTACAATCTGTCCTTTATCAATGTCGGAAACGTGATGGTACGCATTTCTCCTCCTTATACGAGGCACCACAACAACGTTTCACCAGGCAACGCCGGTCAACTGCTGTTTGTGTATAAGAAATTGGTTGGAAACTTTCCTCATGTCAGCACGTTTTCGGTGTCGCCACCGGCGCCAACCGTGTGTGAATGCTCTGAAAAGCTAATCACTTGCATATCACAGCATCTTCTTCCTGTCGGTTAAATTTCGAGTCTGTAGCACGTCATCTTCGTGGTGTAGCAACTTTAATGGCCGGTAGTGTATTACACATCATTTTTCTTGAGTAGAACCGAAGTCGTCGTGAAAACAGGTATAACATGTGTGACCGAAGATAAATGGTTTGAAGTTGACTTAGGTACTATTCAAATCTAATGATGTATAATACTTCTCACATTTGATAATGGCCAAAGGCCGAAATCTAGATTGTGGAATAAAACCTGTTGTACAGTCAAAAAAATGGTTCAAATGGCTCTGAGCACTATGGGACTTAACTGCTGTGGTCATCAGTCCCCTAGAACTTAAAACTACTTAAACCTAACTAACCTAAGAACATCACACACATCCATGCCCGAGGCAGGATTCGAACCTGCGACCGTAGCGGTCACGCGGTTCCAGACTGTAGCGCCTATAATTGCACGGCCACTCCGGCCGGCTGTTGTACAGTCAAATGGCGGTTATATGTTTCAGGAAACAAATGAGAGTTTTTCCGAGTGGTAGCGGATAGCGACAGGGACCATTTCCATAATTCGTGAGCGGAGACTGCTTATCACAGAGTGAGGCCGGCGTGGCTGACAGAGACAGGTACCACGGTGTGGGTAGCACGGGCGTCTGCAGAAGTTTTCCGGGAATGAGGCGGAAGGGTAGCAACACTCTAAAACACGGACGATATGGACAGTTTCGAGATATGTCATGCCAGGAGAACAGTTTGACAGGTGACACAAAGAACTTCTGATACGCTGATAACGGTGATCCATTCGATAAACGAATAAAAGCTCTGTACTGCAGATTCCAGTGGGTGGGAGGGAGGGGGGAGGTGCCCCCTTGGCTCCCCCCTCTTGTGGACGCCTATGCTGAGTAGTGAGGAAGGTTGACAGGGCTATGCGGTCAGTTGTGTGGTTTCTTTGTGGGGTTCACGTAACAAAACCGATTGACTGGCACAGTGAGTGGACGGCGCGGGCCGCGTCAGTGGTCAATCAGGAGGCGCGCGAGCGAAGTATGGTAGCTGGCTGCGGGTGCTTTGTACGCGCGTGCTGGGTGGCTAGGTGCCGCCGCCGCCGCGTGCCCCGTCCCTGGCAGCGGGGCAGCAGATGGCCGGCGGCAGATAGCGGGGCCCGACGGCGCCGCAGACGAGACGCGTGCCACTGCGCATGCGCTGACTGCGCTACCCATGCCAATGGGACGCGCCAGTGGCAACTCAGTTCTGCGCTTAAACGGGTGTAAGCGCTTCTCGCACTGAATCAGTACATCGGAACTGTTTTTATTATTATTGATGTTATTATTATTATTATTATTATTATTATTATTATTATAGAAATACCTGTAGATGGCGCATTACAAAATAATACGTGCCTGTAGCATTTGCATGTTCACTAATATCCAGCTATAGCACGACACGGTTTATATCAGTCACTGACATTTCGAGGGAACATAGACTGCATCCGTTCACTGTCCAGACTGCACCTTATCGTGCTTATGTTAATAACGTAGGTAGTAAGGCGAGTTCCGAATGACGTACCACAAACTCGAAGGTTCACTCGCATATATTCTGGAAATCCATCAATAAAGAATAAAACAATTGCACTTTACATTTGACAACGGTTAATTGTACTTGTGCGGCCAAAACTAACCCACGATCACCAAGCCGATCACATTCCGAGAATCCGAATTGATGTCAGCTGTTTGCCACACACGAATGTCTGAACTTCATTGCAATGTGAAATACAGACACTGTACAAACACAAATACTGCAACCACCCCATGCCTCGACGGGCTAAAATGACGACATATCTTTTGTCTCCCTGTGCGAGAATCACGAATAGTGTGAGTTTAAGGATTGTGACTACGTGACAGATGGAAGTTTGGATCGGTCGTGGAGGCGTCCTTGAATAGCGTAAGTGGTTAATGCGATCGCTCGAAATAAGTGGGGAATCCTAACAAAAACGCTTCTACCTGCAAACGCAAACTGGCCTTTGAGGTCACAACAGCGAACAGGAGTAGCGCACGAGAGCGAACTTACACGTTACAAGACTTTAAGGTGACTAACGTTTGATGTGTGAGTGAAGCGAAACCTTTTCCCACATTGTTACATTAAAACTCCTACGTCGTTTGTGTGAAGGTACGGATGAAATTAAAACCAGCTTCAATCTTCAGGTTACAGCAGGTGAAAAATTTACATTACAGTAGAGCACCGACTTTCCGAACTAATTGGGGGACGTGGGTCTTCAGAGAACCACTTTATTCCGGTAATCGAACTGTAATTTTTTATTTACTAATTTACCAATAGAAACGACATATATTTTATTGTTACAAATACGAGTACGGTAGGAATATATGAACGGCTTATTTCAATAGTGGTACAAGTCCATTACCTCCACTTTTCTGTCTATAATGCTTCTGAAATTAATGGTCGAAACAGAAAGAAAGGTTCATCCTTAGCAAGAAGCCATATGCTTGAATATTCCTGGTATCTCAACTGCAGATTTTTCAGCGCTCATTTAACTTTAGGACTCTGTATCTCAGAATGAACAAAAATGGACTTGTACCACTATTGAAAAAAGCCCTTCATATGTAGTACAGCCTAGTAGACGAAAAATATATCATAAAGATGCATTTTGCATGTATAGTACATATGTACAGAATTAACGCTTTAAAAAATGCTTCATTTTTGTGTCTAAGCGAGCCTACTCGCTTACGAGCAGCTAAGCCAGGCACTTTTTTCATGACAGATGACTGATACTCGTCGCTCTCACTTTAAGCTTCAAACCATCACAAGGCTGTTCCTGAACATGCAAATGCTTCACAAACAGCCGGTATATTTCCAGCAGCACGTATATTTTTAGCTTCAGTTTCTGGACTACTAGTTGATGAGATGCTGGCGGTGTCATCTTTACAAGTGACGATGTTTACAGTTTCGCTATGCTGCATGATCTGGTGGCCCGGATGTGCATCGTTGACATTCAGCCCTTCTTGAACGTCGTCCTCCTCACATTCATGGCAATTGAGTTCTTTTAGTATGTTGAGTATTACGATCATATTTTATTCGTCATTTTCAGTTAGACTTTGAGATCTTTCCGCCATACTCAAAATTTTATTCGTGGCCTTTTTTTCAAATTCTGTTCCTTTACTCTTATCACACGCTATTCCTATCATGTAGGATACATCTTCCAATTTTTTTATGATTTCATAAGATTTTCTTCTCCATCCTCTTTCCTTTTTAACTGTAATTTAATTAACAATTCTCTTTTGCAGTGTCGTTTGAGAGTCTCGATAACGCCTTGATCCAGGTGCTGCAATAAGAGAATAGCTTTAGACGGAAGAAACATCACGTTTATGAACTCGTCCTTTACCTTTAATACATCACATGATGGATGAGATGATGCTTTTTCAAGGAACAATCGTGTTTTCTCCCTTTTGTCATTCTTTAACTGATGAACTTTTACATAGAGTACAAAAACTTAACGTAAGTCATTCCGTGAAAATCGCCCTTTCCATACAGGCGCTCTTTTGTGAAGTGTAAACAATAGGTATCATAGTCATATTAACGTGATTGAAACAACGCGATTTCTTACGTTTACCTATGACGTAGGCAGTCGGTGGCGACGAGTAGCATTAGCACAAGTTAAAGCATTAACTCTATGCTTGCTTACTTTGTTACCAGATCTACTAATTCACGACGTGAAGTAAGAATTTTTCGTAGGCAAGCTTCCTAATTGAGCCCAGTTTGTCGGTATTGTAATCGACCCCGGGAGTATAATCATCCACCTTCAGTACGTCTCTTAGTTTTGTTTTGAAAGAATCCGTGGACAGGTTTTCTATTTGCAATTGAAGCTCACAAATACCGTGCCTTGACTTAAGCGTTTTAACAAGACAGTGCCTGTTTTAAAATTCTATGCCCATCCGTGATTTTCAGTAAATTGAATTACGTTTTCACACAGAATAGAACCAGAGAGAGGTTTTGTGATCATTTTTGTGTAATCCACCCACTCGTAAACAGCAGCAACGAGCTTCAAAGTTTTACGACTTGTCGCCGGCCGGAGTGGCCGTGCGGTTCTAGGCGCTACAGTCTGGAACCGCGTGACCGCTACGGTCGCAGGTTCGAATCCCGCCTCGGGCATGGATATGTGTGATGTCCTTAGGTTAGTTAGGTTTAAGTAGTTCTAAGTTCTAGGGGACTGATGACCACAGCAGTTAAGTCCCGTAGTGCTCAGAGCCATTTGAACCATTTTTACGACTTGTCGATCCATCAGTGGAATGAACCTGGAAGTAAAAATTTGTGAACTCGTCTTTTGGTTTTTTTATGTCAGTAACTGTCGTTTATCAGCCTTGTACTCATTAGATAACTTGTTGCAGACTCATCTTTCTCTAACTTTTTATGAATCTCTTATTTACCTCTCGTAGAAAGGAAAAAAATAATGTTTAGGGATTTTCGATCTGAAAGTTTACATTCAGTGTAAAAGTTGGCACAAGGGATCATAACAGTGCGCAAACGGTTACTATTGTCGGCGACTCGGGATTAGTACGAGGGGGGAGGGGGAGGTGGGAGCGGAACAAAGACCATAAAATAGTTCGGTCGAATCCTTCTGTATTTCCGCAAATGCATGCCGTTATTGGCAAACAGTCCACTTAATCACAGCAGGAGCTACAGCCTGAAGAATAAGTCAGTTCAGTGAAACGGGTCGAACATTTTATTCCTAGTTACCCAGGCCGCTACGGTCTCGCCATTCCATCTACGGAGAGTGAGTGCAGTCTGAATAAATCTCTCTGCCTGTGCTGCTTAGTGATGCCATGCGTCGCTGTCTCTCGCGTAGTTTATGGATTCCTCAGTGGATCTGTATTCCAGCCACGCAGCGTGCGTTATGAATGACGCACTTCACCCAGTGGCACAGTTTGTCGTCCTGCCAAGCGGCGCTATGTGCCAGATGACAGATAGTCGTCTGGGACCGGGGACACGGCCGTGTCCGGGATGTCTGGAGCAGGGCAGAGTGCTGTCGACGCTACACGGGTCAGTCTGACGTCACGCGCCGCCCCCTGTAGCGTCGCGACGGCGGCGCCGGGGTTACACGAGGTCAGCACGCAGTGCGTCGGCGCCCCTGGCAGAAGCCCAGCGCGCTGTCGGCCGCGGTGCATGCGATGCCGGGGGATAGCGCCGCCTCACACGCACTTCCTGGCACCGGGGCAGCCGTGCGTGGCCCCAACATACAGCCTGGGGTCGCGTTCACAGTAGTTCTTTTTTTATTCGCTTTGATATTTACAATCATAAAGCCCTCTCCAAAATATGATAGAAAACTAGAATTGCAGAGGGTCCGCCTTCTCGAAGGAAAACATTTTACACTGTTGTGTACTCTGTACAGTAGAGAAACAGTTCTAAGCTCGTGATTGTTGGTATCAACATGACAACGCACCCTGTCATAAGCGTACATCTATGGGGTTTGTGGAGGATACAATTTCTGAAACGGACTGGCGTGCCCAGACACGTGACCTGAAGCCAGTGGAACACCTTTGGGATGAGTTAGAACGACGACTTTGCTCCAGACCCTATGTTTTCTGATTGCGGCTCTTGACGAATTTTCATATTTGTGGTAAGTACCTACGGGACCAACCTACTGAGTTCAACGGTCCCTATGCTTACACATTACTTAATCTAACTTACGCTAATGACGGCACACACACCCATGGCCGAGGGAGGACTCGAACCTCCGCCGGGCGTCAGAAGCGCGAACCGTGACAAGGCGCCTCGACCGCGAGACTACCCCGCGTGGCTCTTGAAGAAGAAGTGGCTGTCATACCTCCATATCCTTTCAGACACCTCATTGAAAATATCCACAGCTGACTTCAAACCGTCGTAAAGGAGAAGAGTGGACCCTCCTCATATTAATGTCCACTAACTGGTGTCGAGATACTTTTGACTAGCTAGTGTACTTTGCCTTTTTTTATCTTATGTATGTCCTGTGGCTCCCAACAGAAATCAGCCACAAGCATATATTAACACAGCATGTCATCTGCAACACAAGGATGATAGGGGAACGTCTGAACTGGATTTTTTTAATATAGCCTCTAAACTAAGTAGTCCGGTAAAATAGTTACATATGCTTCTTTCTGATGATAAACAGTTCAGTAGCGAACCTGTCCTGAGCTATACTTGGCTATAATTAGCCTAATAAATGTGTTGTTGTTATTGTTTGTATGTTTAAAGTTACCTGCGAACATCGGTAAAATTTGGTGAGGTTTTGATTTGGAATAGTATATGGTGTGATTTGCTATTCACAGATTCTGTTGCGGATTTATAACAGCGTTTACTTACGTTTTCTCGTGATCGTTCGCGAATTCTGAATGTTACTATGTTGCTGTGCCTTACGCATACTTTTCACTGTACATTTACGTTCCAGAGGCAGTGTTGATAGTCGTTTGTTTCACTGTTTAGTTTGCAATTGGCGGCAGCGAAGTTTGAATTTGTTCAGTTGTGTTTTTATTGTGTGTGTGTGTGTGTGTGTGTGTGTGTGTGTGTGTGTGTGTGTCTGGTTCAAATGGCTCTGAGCAGTATGGGACTTAACATCTGAGGTCATGAGTCCCCTAGAACTTAGAACTACTTAAACCTAACTAACCTAAGGACATCACACAACACCCAGTCATCACGAGGCAGAGAAGCTCTCATATGTGTCTGTGGGTGTGGAAGCGCGTATTTTGTTTGATAGTTCGGTTAAATTGTTGAATAATGTTCTGTTGCAGACTACTATTTGATCATGGATGATTTTTTGCCTTGCTTAATAACCTTTAGGTGTGTTAGTTTCCTTCTGTTGTTAATAAATGGTACAGATTCACTGTGTCTTGAGGTCTCGAGGTCATTTTCTATGCCTCTGGGGCGATAGCTGTTTTCAGTGAGGTGGTCTGCAATTTTGGAATTTGTGCTGTCGATTTTCAATGGTATTAAATGTTCAGGATACCTTATTCTGAAATTTTTACATGTCTGTCCCATGTGTTCTATTCTAAATTATTTACCTAAAAGTAGCAGTAAATAAATTCGAAATAAATGAGTGGCTATTCTCCGAGAGCTCGTCAGACTTCGAGCCGTGTTCTCAACTTTCAACCGTACACCTCCAGATGTCGCTCCAGTCGCTGGTTATGCGGAAACAGTACGTGACCGCAGTAATAATGGACATATTGTAAAGAAATCAGTTCTCAGAGATCTACTTTGCGTAACTTTGACGGTAATTTTCGATTATTTAAACTCAAGAGAACCCTTCTTACTTCCAAAATTAACATTGCGTTTCCACAGGAGGTCTTTGGAGCCCCACAAGCAATTTTAGAAGAAAGCAGTTCAGAAAGGGAGTATCCGAGATGGGGAGTAGCTTTCGGTTCTTTATTTCGTACCAATAATATTTACGGTGTTTGGGAACGACCCTGGGTCGGGAGGCGCGGCCGCTGGCTGCTATCCAGGCCGCCCCTGACTCGTTACGGCGTTCCGTCGGACGCCGGCCATCGAACGGCTGCTCCGGCCACGAGGGGCCGAGCCGTTCCATCAGAGCCGATACCCTCAGCTGCTCACACCACCCCACACGCCTACTCCCACGCATCGATCCCTGCGTCCTGTCAACAACTTTTGGAAACACTGGTTTTATATTTGCTGGACTACGTGAGAAGAGTGTATTATTTATGAAGTGAGAGATGGAAAAGTCAGTAAGGTTCAAATGGCTCTGAGCACTATGGGACTTAACATCTGAGGTCATCAGTCCCCTAGAACTTAGAACTACTTAAACCTAACTAACCTAAGGACATCACACACATCCATGCCCGAGGCAGGATTCGAACCTGCGACCGTAGCGGTCACGCGGTTCCAGACTGAAGCGCCTAGAATCGCTCGACCACACCGGCCGGCAGTCAGTAAGGAAACTGGACGATAATTATTTGAGTTTTCCTTGTCATATTCCTTATAAAATGGTTTAATAGTTGCATATTTTAAGCTTTCTACAAAAGTACAAGCAGTGATGTTTTTCATGTATCACTGAGGACGTTACTTAGTGAGTTTCGGTGGCGAGCCCGCCAAGGCGCACCAATGATCGCGCAGCGCCCCTGCCGGGTTGTAGACTACTAGTGTATGGACGTCTCCCCGTCGTGTTCGCAGGTCGCCAAGCAGAGCCCGGCCGCCATGCTGGCGCCTTCCCTCGTGCTGCTGGCCGCCTGCGGTCTCGCCGCCGGCTCCCTCATCAACGGTGAGTACCCGTCTCTGTGTGTGTACTGTAGTGCGTCTGCACTGCTGCCACCTGCCGCCTCACCTCTCACACTCCAGGCGGGCGTGATCAGCAGCTGAGTGCTGTACCTAAGAACATGAGTGACGGCGACAAGAGGCGAACTCGAGAAGAAATCTGCTGTGTTCACGCCATGACGTCTGATACCAGTTACGACGCGGTCTTGTGGCGAAATATATCTAGAAGACACATGAGTCCTAGTACTGTCCATGTGCAAGTTAATGACAACACTCTTCTTGCAGTCAGTAGCGTTGCGCCTCAGATTAACCGTCTGTAGGACTGCTTGTATTCTGCATTTATTTCACTATTCAGATTGGAAGTATCGTGAAAGGCATAGACAAACACAACATGTACAAGTCTAAAATGAAACTGCTGGGTGGGCAAAACAATACTGGTCCTGAAAATATTTCGTGCACCTTAAAACAGACAACCCATCTTACATTATATGCGGCCGGAACCGAAGTTAAGTTGGGTTGCCTATTTTAATGTGCGTGAAATATTTTCAGGCCTACTTTTGTTTCGCCCACCGCTTACTAGTATATGTTCTTCGCGTACTTTGTCCTGTGACGCCACGGGGTCGGCACGTTAATCTGAATTCGGCATCGATACCGGACGATCTTTCTGTCTCCAACCCTTCTCCACACCCCCTCCGACCACCCCTCTTCTCTCCTCATGCCCCCGCCCCATGAGGAAATTTGTCTACCCTCATTTGTCTGCGTCTAGTGTTATTCCATGGGAAAGTGTGAGAGCGTTTGGTTATTTGGTTCAAATGGCTCTGAGCACTATGGGACTAAACATCTGGGGTCATCAGTCCCCTAGAACTTAGAACCACTTAAACCCAACTAACCTAAAGACATCACACACATCCATGCCCGAGGCAGGATTCAAACCTGAGACCGTAGCGGTCGCGCGGTTCCTGACTGAGCGCCTAGAACCGCTCGCCCACTCCGGCCGGCGTCGGTCATGAGTCAACAGACATTTTCACTGACAATAATTTCGGGTGAATTTTTACTTTTGGACCGTCTAATTACAATGGAATGAAACACAGTTTTCGTGTCATAAGGGTTTCGCCTTTACTCTTTGCAAGGCGTCTTTAGTGGCCTGCAATATCTACATATACTCTGGTCCTGTGAAGTCCGAAAAACAAAATATCAAATAGCGATTGCCGGTATAAGAAATAGAGCGCCAAAAACGGAACAAAAACACAGCGTATAGAATGACATCCACGAAACATAAAAGTAAGCCTTTAAATTATTACTGCATTATAGAAAAGTAAACCACCAGATCTGTTTATTACCTACATATACATCGTCACAGAATGTAAACTAAATAGTATACACAGAAATATCTACATATTCGAGGGCACTGATGATGCCCGGCAAAGAAAAAAGCGAAACATGCATGGCACGAGAATTGTGTGTCCTTCAGTTGTAATTAGACGGTCCAAGAGTAAGAACTATCATCGCACCGTAATATTATACGCAACTGAGGACGACAGGGCTACAAATTTTGATGTAAATTAACATAGTACAATTTTAAAAGGGGGCTTTCGCTTTGATTTTTTTGGAATCACTATTCGTAATTTTTCCGCTGAAGGTACTTGCAATAAAAAAGAAAAAAAAAGGCTGGGCAACATGAGTGACATTTCAACAGTTTACTTCTCCTCTAAAGCAGAAAATTTTAAGAATAGTTTGCCGATACTGCTTTTTCACTTTCGTGCCCTACGTAAAGGTTGTTTTTGGCATTAAAATCTTCCTGTAACGTATTAATGTTTTTATATGACTATGTTGATGAACTCACTATTCATTAAAACAATAGCCTTTACTTACACTCAATAATCAGTGTCGACGTAGTTTGACGCCTAGGGTCGTCTATACTGGAATGACCAAGCTGATATGTAATATAAGAAGTAAGTGCTGGATCTGTATAATGGGTTCCCTCATAGATATTCAGGGAACTCAATGTATTAATTATGTCTGGTATCAAATCGCAACATTGTGAAACAAATCTGTAATCAGAACTTTGTTGTATGCACTCAAAGTGCTCTCCACAGTGAGTCAGCTATCGACCTTGTGCATGCAAGACACCAGATATCACAACACTCACACTTTGAAGCAATGAAGGTGGTGTATTAAATGTATACATTGTATGCAGTTTTCATTTTTACGTTATATGTACGTACCAGTGTCTAAGGATTATAATTCTTATTAATTTGTTGGAGATACGTTTCTAGTCACTAGTGTTCGGCTTTAGGCATCTAGCCATACATCATCATCATCATGGTCATCATAATCTTCTAAGGGTTAAGTGTTATAGTCTCCTGTTCTGCTCTCCGTTATCCGTCCACCTACTGCGATGTCTTCCTAGTTCTCTCTTTCCAATTGGCCGACAGTTCATATATTTATTTGGTAATCTATTTCAAATCATTCTATCAACATGATCCATTTCATTCTATTCTCTTGTATCTCGTCTTTAACTGAAAAGATTCTTAAATCTGATTGTTTCATTCCTTACTTTATTCATTTTTTTTACAGAGAATGTCTTATGAACTTCATCTCTACAACTTGTATTTGCGATTTTTCTTTTTTTCATAGTGTCCATGGTTCGGAACAATATACAAGAGTAGGCGAGGCTATAACGTTATAGAATTTTATTTGTGTTTCATTTCTTGTTTTTCATCTTACAGTTGTTCCTCAGATAATTTGAAATCTAGTAACCTTCTCAATGTCTTTGCCTTCTTTAAGATAAATATCATACCCTATATAACTGAATTGGATTACGTGTTTCAAAATTTTCTTATTTATTATTATTTTCCATCTTGAAAGTCGTTAATTTTGTCTTATCCGTAGATAAACTTAAATTGTAGTATATTGCGTTTTGTCTCAATCTCTATAATCCTCTTCGTAAATTATCTTCTGTTTCCTGTACAATTATCTGTCGCCAGTATATAATAGAGTATCGCAAACTGCGACGTAGTCGCGAATGCAATGGTGACCCGAAAAAGTAGAATAAATTTCTTTTATTGCAGGTCTATGGTCACAAACTTCTAGATTCTCAAACTACCGGTTTCAGTCAGCGATGGCCATCTTCAGGTTCGATGTGCAGCATGCAAAAGGCATTTTCTTTGAAACAACTGCAAGTTATTTTGGTTCTACGATTTGTGACGCAACAAACATTCCACAGGTGATCAATTTCTTCCCACACTCGTTCTACCAAATAGGGCGTAACTTGGGCAGTGGCAGCGTAGATCCAATTTTTCACGTCGGCTAAATCGTTTGGTAGGGGAGGAACATACACACGGTCTTAAATGTAACACCGGAGGGAAAAATCCAGTGTCAAGTCTGGGGAGCGAGGTGGCCATGCGAATGGCCCTCCACGGCCAATCCACGGACGTGGGAAGTGATTATCGGGGAAACGTCTGACTTCCGTGAGGAAATGAGGTGGTGCCTGTCTTTCTGGTGGTAAACCATCCCATCTCTCTTATCTTAATCAATCTGTGGAATTAAAAAGTTTTCAAGCATATCCAGGTACGCAATACCAGTTACATTTTTCTCCAATAGGAAGAAAGGGCAGTACACTTTCAATTTGCTAAGAGCACAAAGCATATTAACTTTGGAGTTGTCACGAATGTTTTGCAGGGTTGCATGTGGATTTTCGGTGCCCAAATTCTGCTGTTGTGAGTGTTCACAATGCCACTGCTATAAAATGGTGACTCATTGCCGAAGATTATTATGTTCAAAATGTTCAAATGTGTGTGAAATCTTAAGGGACTTAATTGCTAAGGTCATCAGTCCCTAAGCTTGCACACTACGTAATCTAAAGTATCCTAAGGACAAACACTCACACCCATGCCCGAGGGAGGACGCGAACCTCCGCCAGGACCAGCCGCACAGTCCATGACTGCAGCGCCCTAGACCGCTAGGCTAATCCCGCGCGGCGAAGATTATTATGTTCAGAAAAGAATCGTCGGCCTGTATCCGATGCAAAATTTCCGCACAGAATTCCCCACGAGCAACCTAATTCGCATCACCAATGTACTGCGCCGTTGTGAGTCTGTATGGTCAAGTGTCTACGCGGTACTCCCCAAACATTTTTTTTGTGGAATGCCAGTTTCGTGAGAAGCACGTCGCATTGAGTTTTGTGGACTGCGGGGAAAGCTCTCCCTAACATGTTCGACAAAGTCATTAGACACGTAGGCGACGTGGTGATTTATTATGTCGCAGTGGAAAGCCAGTCTCAATAAAGTTCTTGTCCCGAGAGTAAATTGTAGACTTACCTGGAGGTTCTTCAGCGTATTCGGTGCAAAATTCACGCAAAACAGTTGTTGCAGAGTTCGTGTCATGAAATCAAAACTCAGTGCGAGGACGCTCCGCACCAGCGAAAGTAGCCATTCTAACTGTGCACTGTGCGGGCGCTCCTGATGGCGGAATGGGGTACTGATGCACTACGCGAATCAAACTTCAAGCTGTTCGCTACAAAATTACACATCTACATATTCCGTAAGTTATGTGAATAAATTTCTATATCATTCCAATGTTGTAAGTCCTTTTTGAGTCATCTGCTTCAGCACGTTTGACGCCACACGTGACAATAACGCTACGTCGCAGGTCGAAGCTTCCCCTCCCCTCCCATCCCTCCCCCTATTCTTACTACCTACACAATCCACAGCTGCGATCCTTATCTGTCGAGATAATCCGAGCTCCGTAATCCCTTGGACTTGTTTTGACGGCCACATTTTCCTTGCTATTTCCCGCAATACTTCGGCCTCTGAGGCCGAGATGGGGCGCCGGGACGTCGCCGCCGACGTTGTGTATGGCTGTCACATTTCGCCGCTTATTTATCGCGACGCGCCCGGAACAGCGAGAGGAGAACTCGACGACGAGAGCGTCTCGCCCGACGCCGGCCGGGGGATCCCCCGGGAGACAAACGGCTGCTAAGTGGCGGCCCGCCGCCGCTTTCTCCGGCCGTCCGTCAGCGCCGCCGTTTCGGCACTGCGGGCACCTCCTCAGTTATCAATAACGCGGCCGGCCGCTCTTAGCCGCTGTTAATCGCGGCCGGTGCGGCACGCACGGCATTTGCATAGCGCCGTTACCGGCAGTTTGTTACGGAAAACAAATATTTAAAAACGTGTCACCCGTGATGCATGTTATGGGCGCTCCGGCATTAGGTGAGCGCGCCCGGCTCTCGTATATCGCGATCCAATTGGTCGTAAATCGGCGCTCTCGCCACGCCCACCCTGTAGTCTCTCGCCCTACCCCCACCCCTCCCCGTCTCACCCTCCCCACCTCCACTAAGTCCTCCCTCCCTCCCTTCCCCCCAAATCGCTCCAACCCTCGTGCAGGGCCTCCTTCACGGCCCGAAACCACTACTGAAGCCGTTCCAGCAGTGGTTTTTCATCGGTCATTCGAAGAGACTGTCCCGCCAATTAAGTTAATAAATCGGATCGTTCAGGTCAGACGGAAAAGGAGAAAAAGGAAAGGAAGACTTAGTAATCTCGGCAGTAACTCAGTGACCGTCGAACAACGTAATTTCTCTTCGAGGTCTACTGGCGGTGTTAGGACAAACCACCATTCCTCTTCCGCGCCAAGGACTAACAGATATTGTGGTTGTCCCCTTTAAAAACTGTGATTTTTATTTCACATGAATGATTCACGAAGTTCGACAAATAAAGCAACTAGCTGTTGATATCTGTTCCTAATGTTCCACCTAATTATCGATAATTCGCACGTTTGTGACTTCATGTAAACACTGATTCAGTAAACCTGTGTTCCTTTAGACTCAAAGGATCTGGAGAATATTGACAGCCTTATAATGAAGTTTCACAGTAGTACATGATCCGATGCACATTTAAATTATCGAGTGATGTAGGAAGTCATGGGACTTGTATTCGAGAGAGTGGGATAAAAGAATTTGAAAAGTCATGGGATAGCAAAACGCACATTTTCAGATGGCAGTAATATTTTCCACTTAAGGTATAAAAGGGCAGTGCATTAGCGGAGCTGTCATTTCCACTCTGGTGATTCATGTGAAAAGGATTACAACGTAATTACCGCCGCACAACGAGAATCAACGGACTCTGAGCGCAGAATGGTAGTTGGAGCTAGACGCATGGGACACTCTGTCTCGTATATCATTAGGGAATTCAGTATTCGGAGATCCACAGTGTCAAGAGTGTGACGAGAGTACCAAATTTCAGGGGCTACCCCTCACTACGGACAAAGCAGTGGCCGACGGCCGTCACTTAATTACTTGCGTGGAGTTGTCAGTGCTAATAGACAAGCCACACAACGTGAAATAACTCCATAAATCAATGTGGGACGTGTAACGAACGTATCCCTTAGGGCAGTGCGGAAAAATTTGGCATTAATGTGCTACGGCAGCAGACGACCGACTCGAGTGCCTCTTCATGACATCGACTGCAGCGCCTCTCCTAGGGTCTTGCCCATATCCGTTGGATCCTAGACGACTGAATAACCGTTACCTGGTCAGATGAGTGCCGATTTCAGTTGGTAAGAGCTGACGGTAGGGTTCGAGTGAGGCTCAGACACCGCGAAGCCATGGACCGAAGTTCTGAACAAAGCATTGTGCAAGCTGGTGTGGGCTGTGTTTCGATGGTCCTCTGGTCCGTCTGAACTGCTCATTGACTGGAAATGATTATGTTCGGCTACTTGCAGACCTTTTTAGCCATTGATGGGCTTCATATTCCCAAATAACGATGGAATCTTTATTAATGATATTGTCCCATGTCACGGGGCCGCAATTTTACGGCACTGATTTGAAGAACATTCTGGACAACACGAACGAATGATTTGGCCACGCCGCGCAGGATTCGCCGAGCGGTCTTACGCGCTGCAGTCACAGACTGTGCGGCTGGTCCCGGCGGAGGTTCGAGTCCTCCCTCGGGCATGGTTGTGTGTGTTTGTCCTTAGGATACTTTAGGTTAAGTAGTGTGTAAGCTTAGGGACTGATGACCTTAGCAGTTAAGTCCCACAAGATTTCACACACATTTGAACATTTTTTTTTATTTGACCACCCAGATCGTCCGACGTGAATCCCATTTATGGGACATCATTGAGAAGTCAGTTGATGCACAAAATCCTGCACCGGCAAACCTTACGGACGGCTGTTGGATGCAGCATGGCTCAATATTTCTGCAGGGGGCTTCCAACGGCTTGTTGAGTCGATGCTGCGTTGAGTTGCTGCATACGCCAAGCAAAATGGGGTCTGACACGATATTACGAGCTATCCCATGGATTTTCTCACCTCGGTTTAAATTATCTGCGGTTTCCGCAAAGAGCTTAGCGCGAATTCTACATCTACATACATACTCCGCAATCCACCATACGGTGCGTGGCGGAGGGTACCTCGTACCACAACTACCATCTTCTCTCCCTGTTCCACTCCCAAATAGAACGAGGGAAAAATGACTGCCCTTATGCCTCTGTACGAGCCCTAATCTCTCTTATCTTTGTGGTCTTTCCGCGATATGTAAGTTGGCGGCAGTGAAATTGTACTGCAGTCAGCCTCAAATGCTGATTCTCTAAATTTCCTCAGTAGCGATTCACGAAAAGAACGCCTCCTTTCCTCTAGAGACTCCCACCCGAGTTCCTGAAGCACTTCCGTAACACTCGCGTGATGATCAAACCTACCAGTAAGAAATCTAGCAGCCCGCCTCTGGATTGCTTCTATTTCCTCCCTCAATCCGACCTGATAGGGATCCCAAACGCTCGAGCAGTACTCAAGAATAGGTCGTATTAGTGTTTTATAAGCGGTCTCCTTTACAGATGCACCACATCTTCCCAAGATTCTACCAATGAACCGAAGACGACTATCCGCCTTCCCCACAACTGCCATTACATGTCTTTATTAATGATATTGTTCCATGTCACCGGGCCGCAATTGTACGGCACTGGTTTGAAGAACATTCTGGACAACACGAGCGAATGCTTTGGCCACCCATATCGTAAGACGAGAATCCCATTTATGGGACATTATTGAGAGGTCAGTTGGTGCATACGAAGGTTCCTTCGAGAGGGCGCAGCCACTTTCGTTTCCCAATCCATCCGAACTTCTGCTCCGTCACGAATGGCATCTTAGTCTATGGAACGTTAAACCCTAACTGGATTTAAACGCGTACGGTATTAAATTCATCATTAGTGGCACAAGAGACTTCGTCAGATGCTGCTTCAGCGAAGGACATCATCATGGTCAGCACGACGTATAGAAACGCTGTTTACAGCCGCTCAACATCGAGGTCATCAGCGCATCATACAGGAAGAAAGTGTGTTTTCCCGAAACCGCCCTCAGATTGTTCTTAATCTTCCTATTGTTTTCAGAACTGCGGACCTGGCGTAAGTTCTCAAAGCGCCTTCCGTACTGTTTGGAGATAGAAACAGTAATTAGACATCTTTGTAGGAGGTAACATCAGACACAGAACTGCAGTTATTAATAGATGGGGCATAACCAACTGAAATGCTCGTTACTGCCGCAACTGCTGGTTGGTAAAAACAGTACTGGATGACGAAAACACGTTACGTTACGCATTTTTTCTGGAGTCCTGTTGCACTCGATTGTGCTTTTTTTGCGTCGTAACACTTCGCTTCTCCATCTTTCGCCATAACATTGCTGTGCGGTATGGGATGCTTACAAGAGATCTCTGACGGAAAACATCGAAAATGTCCAAAGAAGAGCAGCTCGTTTTGTATTATTGCGACAGGAGAGAGTGTCACGGATATGATAAGCGAGTTGGAGAGGCAATCATTAAAACAAAGGCGTGATAACCCCACGAAATTTCAGTCACCATCTTTATCCTCTCAATGTGAAAATATTGTCGCGAAGCTACACAGGGAGAATGGCTGTCGTAAAAAATTAGAGAAATCAGAAATCGAACAAAAAGAATTAAGTTTTCATGATTTAAGCATTTATTTTTCGACACACATTGTTAGAGAGTGGGATGGTAGAGAGATAGTTGACGCAACTTTTCAGAGTATCGTACGGCGTCATGAGGTAAAAAACTATGCTGGAGAAAGCAACGTTTCGGCCATGGTTACAGTGTCCTTGTTCTGGGTCTACTGGATGCATAAGTTTATCAACAACTTAGGGAAAGATAGATTGGTACTTACCGTAAGAAAGACACGTCAATTGCAGACAGGTACTATTAAAAGATACAGACAGCTTTCGGCCACAGCCTTCGTCAGTAAAGACACACACACACACACACACACATGTGGTGAATATTTTGTGTATGTGTGTGTGCTTGTGTGTGTGTCTTTACTGACACAGGCTGTGGCCGAAAGCTATGTGCGTCTTTTAATTGCACCCGTCTGAAACTTAACGAGTCTGCTTTACGGTAAGTAGGATTCCTTCTTTTCCTACGTTCTTGATATTCCTACCTGGAGCGTCCATTGTTCGATTGGATGTATAAGTTTTACCGTTATTCGGCAAACTATAGCAGAACGAGCCAGTACGAGCGCGCACTGTGTAGACGAATCTGGTAATTTGGAAATTTTTGGAAATTTGTGGCAAGGTCTTATGGGACCAAACTGCTGAAGTCATCGGTCCCTAAGCTTATGCACCACTTAATCTAACTTAAACTAGCTTACGCTAAAGACAACACACACACACCCATGCCTTAGGAAGGACTCGAACCTCCGACGGGGAGAGCGGCGCGGACCGTGACAAGACGCCCAAGACGGCGCGGCCATCCCACGCGGCACAAATCTGGTTATTTGGACTCAGGCAGTACACCCAGGCTGTGTTAACTGGTGCTCTCTTGGTAAAATCAAAGAAGCCTCGAAGCGCAGATAACTTTCATCAACAGCAAGTTGTTCGCACTCACACATGTCGTTCCTCAAACACAGCTCTGTTCTGTCAGTGGAGCGGTGGAAGAGACTGTCAATGCGATATCAGTATCGTTCATTCTCTTTCCCTGATCGATTTAGCGAGCGCAACGGAAGAGGGAACGGCAGTCGAAAGTCGTTCGTGCTCGCCCTTATCTCTGCGTGGTGCGTTTATGGCCGTTAAGCGGAATAAATGGCGGCGATAGCGGGCGGCGTCAGGGATACTGCCGCTCGGAACTTTCGCAATGGCTCCTCTTCTCCCAGGCGGAACGTCGCCTGCGCACTCGAAATCTCGCAGTGTCTGGGAGATACTAAACGGACAGCTTACAAGTCTAGCGGCGCCGTCAAACTCTTTCCATCTTCTCTTTCACTCCTAAATTACAGCATCCATGTAAGTTCCAACGGAACACAGAAACTTTTCGCAATGAGCCATAATATGAAGATTTCAGCACAATATTCTCAGGACTGCTTCTTCTTCTTTGGTAGGCCTATTTGTATCACATTACGGGTATCGACTACATGTGCTCAGTCTCCAAGTAATCTCGTTAATTTTTAATGTCATCTAGCGTTCCTCTCTCTCTGTTGTCGTCGATCTTCCTTTAGAATACTGTTCGTTGTATGAAGTTTCGCAGATATAAATGTCCCATTCCGTTAGAGCTACTGATAACCTTGGGAGAGATAGCCATGACAAAACTCTTCCATCTGGTGAGCAAGATGTATGAGATAGGTGAAATACCTTCAGACTTCAGGAAGAATATAATAATCGCAATTCCAAAGAAAGGAGCTGCTGACAGGTGTGAGAATTACCGAATCATCAGTTTAATAAGTCACGGCTGCAAAATACTAACACGAATCCCTTACAGAAGAGTGGAAAAACTGGTAGAAGCGGACCCTAGATTCCGGAGAAATGTAGGAACACGCGAGGCAATACTGACCCTACGACTTCTCATAGAAGACATGTTGAGGAAAGGCAAACCTACGTTTATATCATCTACAGACTTAGAGAAAGCTTTTGACAATGTTGACTGGAAAAATCTCTTTCAAATTCTAAAGGTGGTAGGGGTCAAATACAGAGAGCGAAAGACTGTTTACGATTTGTACAGAAACCATATGGCAGTTGTAAGAGTCGAGGAGCACGAAAGGGAAGCAGTTTTTGAGAAGGGAGTGAGACAGGGTTCTAGCCTATCCCCGACGTTATTCAATCTGTATATCCAGCAAGAAGTGAAGGAAACAAAACAAAAATTTGGAGTAGCAATTAAAGTACAGGGAGAACAAATAAAAACTTTGAGATTTGCCGACGACATTGTAATTCTGTCAGAGACAGCAAAGGATCTGGAAGAGCAGTTGAACGGAATGGACAGTATCTTGAAAGGAGAATATAAGGTGAACATCAACAAAAGCAAAACGAGGATAATGAAATGTAGTCGAATTGAATCAGGTGATGCTGAGGCAATCAGATTAGGAAATGAGACACTTAAAGTAGTAATTGAGTTTTGTTAAAAATAACTGATGATATAAAATGCAGATGGCAATGGCAAGAAAAGCGGTTCTGAAGAAGAGAAATTTGTTAACATCGAATATGGATTTAAGTGTCAGGAAGAATTTTCTCAAAGTATTTGTATAGTGTGTAGCCATGAATGTATGTGAAACATGTGCTGCCACCTTTGTCTCTCTTTTTTATTTCTAAACAACTGACGCTAGTTTAGCTTACTTTTCTCTGTGAGCCACTTCTGTTAGCCATGGTTTTTTTTGTTAAAGTAAAAAAATAACAGACGGAATTTTTCTTCTTCTTTTTGCGAGAGTTCCATAACATTGATGATTTAGTCTCACCACCAATTCCCAAAGCATTTGATAAAAGAATAAGTTATGTTTACAGATTATGTAGCCTCATCTGAGACAGTTCCCTGTTTGTCACCAATCTTTTGACAGGGACGTTCATGGTTAGAGTCAGGCCGCCAGTTCTTAGCATTAGACCTTGCCAATACGTACAGTTTTCAGTCAAACGTTTTTTAACTGTTCTTCAACAAGGTAATGGAGAACTGTGATGGTGCACATATGCACGACGCGATACTGTTAGACAGTAACTTCCTGTAGGTCGACAGGAAAATTATAAGGCCCTACTTCCGGTCTTTTGGCTGGACCCCCTCAAACAGTTGTACAGCCATCGCCCGACAGCCTTATGTACATGGCCGTGTATTGGTGGTTGCATACGCTCGACGAACCAGTCGATCCACGATCAATGAGACACTATTTGTTAAAGATCTCAGAATGGCGAAAATTGTCGCCAACGACATGTAATATTTATTATTGAGATTGTAGGAATGGAGTCTGCATTATAAAGGGTGATTCAGAAATGTGAACACAATTCAGTTGGCTATATTTCCTGGACTATATGTTGTATTTTCAATCTATGAATTACGAAGAGCGTTCAGTAAATGACGCAACACATTTTTTTTTCTTAAAGCAGGTTGGCTTTATTCAGAATTACAATACACCCTATTATTCCCACCCATTTGGCTGCAAAATCCTGTTTTTCAACATAAGATCTGTTGAATGCGAGGCCTTTGCGCGATGTTACCGGGAAAGCCTGTACTTCCGCGTGGTACTGCTCTGTTGGTCGACATCGGTGCCAACATTTTGCTGCATCAATAAACTCTCCATCATCCAAGTGCTGCTTCCCGTGGGGTGCAAACTTCATTGGCCCAAATAGATGAAAGTCGGAAGGTGCGAGATCCAAGATGTAGGGTGGGTGTCGAACAGGAGTTCAGTGAAGTTTTCTGAACTCCTCTCGGGTGCTTCCAGTTGTGCATCGAGGTGTTTGATTGTAACCCGACGATCACCTCGAGTTAGTGTCCGCACGTTCCAACATTGCTAGAACCACAGCTGTGTGCGACCGGCCGCCAAGCTGGAGATTGGATAGGTTTGCGCGACCTTGTTGCGATGATGACAGATGCCTCGCCCAGTGACTGGCCGTCTTTTGTTCACTGCTAGGCTTCCGTAGACGTTCTGCAAGCGCCTATGAATATCTGCTATGCTCAGTTTATCCACCAAAAGGAACGCAGTCACAGCTGTCTGCTTGGAACGCACCTCCATTTCAGGCGCCACTGTGAATGCAACGTATAGCGCTGCCATTTATCGGAACTCCATGAAACTATACGAGCTCAAATGCGAAAATTCTCCTTGTCCCACAACATATTCCGTGTTTTGTCAACCGAAAGTGGCCTCGAAAAAATATATTGCATTATTTATTGAACGCCTCTCGTACATTTGACTATATGTACCTTGAAGTTTACAGATGTTCATGTGCTCTCTTCCCGCTGCAGGCATAACAGGCAGGTGATAGCTGAATTCGTCCCACATTCGATGACGAGTGTCTTGCGACACAGAGTTCACCACAGCTGTGAATCATTTTCTTCGGTCATCCAGTTCTCAGGGAAGAGGTGGTACGAAAACTGCATTTTTCACAAACCTTCACAAGAAAAGAGAATCGCACGGTGTGAGATTAGGATAACTCGGTGGCCAGAGGCTAAGTGTTAAGTTTTCATTCCTTATGCAGCCTATCCATCGTTGAGGTAGAGTTTAATTGAGGAAACGTCTAACAGCCGGACGGAGTGGCCGAGCGGTTCTAGGCGCTACAGTTTGGAGCCGCGTGACCGCTACGGTCGCAGGTTCGAATCCTGCCTCGGGCATGGATGTGTGTGATGTCCTTAGGATAGTTAGGTTTAAATAGTTCTAAGGTCTAGGGTACTGATGACCCCAGAAGTTAAGTCCCATAGTGCTCAGAGTCATTAGAGCCAAACGTCTAACATTCAAATGCCAATAGAGTGGATCTCCGTCGTGCTGGGAAAAGTAATCTCCAGAATATTCATTCATTTGTGTAACAAACTTCGTTTGGAGCTCACTCGAATGCACGCCATATGCGGGCCCGATACACGCGGTCAGTCGGGACTTTTGTCTTTACACAGACAGCCAGTTTCGTCAAATTGTTTATTCCAACGATCAATACTCTTTCTCGTTGGAGGTTCAACGCTAAAGTTAGGCCGAAATGCACGCTGCACCGCAGTAGCAGACTCGCTTTTACTGAAATCACGAATGCAAAAAAGTCTTGTGTTGCGTAGTAGCCACGTCGTTTACAATTGAGACGCAGTACACGCCACAGGTGGTGCGGATCTGGAGCGCTCTGGCGGTAGTATTCGAAACTTTACAACACTCTCTTTCGAATATACTGGACAGAATTAAAGTACAATGCATAGTGCAGGAAATACAGCCAACTGAAATTGAGTCCTTTATTTTAGTCAACTTGTATATAAAAGAAGAAAATTCTTTGTAAGAGACCGAACGACAATGTACATTAAAATGTTTTCCTTCCTACATCGCAAAAATAGTATTATTATTCATTAACGATGTGTTTCGGTTCATGGCATCAGGAATGTGTAACGAATATACAATGGTAAATTTATTTTGCGATCCAATTGAAAAGTACATTTTAATTTTTAAAACCATCAGAATACTATTACGATGTCAATAATAAGAAGGGATTATAGAGAGAGGTGTATCTGACGAGGCAGACGTGGTTGCAGAAAGTAATAAGCATTTCCTAACAACCTACGTTAGGAATTTTCGTCCTTCTGCAGAAAGGGTCATAGTGACGTTTTGGTGATTTTCAATGCAGTAATAAACAAAAAATAGTGAATATAAATACTTACACATTTACGAATCTTCATGCTCTCGGGGCGTGTTACTGCTGGAATTTAGCGGTAACCAAACTTTATCTTCTGCGTCTTCGGCGATGACTGAATGTTTTATGGCTCTGAGCACTATGGGACTTAACATATCTGGTCATCAGTCCCCTAGAACTTAAAACTACTTAAACCTAACTAACCAAGGACATCACACACATCCATGCCCGAGGCAGGATTCGAAACTGCGACCGTAGCAGTCGCGCGGTTCCGGACTGAGCGCCTGAACTGAATGTTTTACAGCAGGAATATTAGAAGAAGGCAAAGTGTGGTTACGGATGAATTCTCACAATTTTATGAATTGATTGGACGTAAGAGGGTTGCCCAGAGAGTAACACACCGCGGTTTTTCTTCAATTATTCTTTACTGAACATAATGAGAATTACACAAGCCGGCCGAAGTGGCCGTGCGGTTAAAGGCGCTGAAGTCTGGAACCGCAAGACCGCTACGGTCGCAGGTTCGAATCCTGCCTCGGGCATGGATGTTTGTGATGTCCTTAGGTTAGTTAGGTTTAACTAGTTCTAAGTTCTAGGGGACTAATGACCTCAGCAGTTGAGTCCCATAGTGCTCAGAGCCATTTGAACCATTTTTTGAAATACACACACGAAAGAATGTTGTTTCATCTACACACCCGATTTTCCATGTAATCTCCATCCTGTATTACGGCCTCCAGCGCGAAACAAGGACATGTATGCCCTGTCGGTACCAATACTTGTCCTGGTGGCGGAGCCAGTGCTTCACTGTGTGAATCATCTCCTCATCGTCCTCAAAATGCCTTCCACGAATGGTATCCTTTACTGGCCCAAACAAGTGGAAGTCCGAAGGGGCTGTGTCAGGAGTGTCATCCATGGATGGTCTCCCCGACCGCTGCGAATCGTGGAGCTCCGCCGAACCGCCTTCTGATGACCTCGCCCCCCGCGCCCTGCAACTAACTGTACTTCTGAAATTACAATTAAATCAATACCATTAGCTGCTGATGGGCGTTGATATACTTCAACGGGGGCAGTTGAAAATGTGTGCCCTGACGGGGACTCGAACCCGAGTTATCCTCTTACATGGCAGACGCTCTATCCATCTGAGCCACCGAGGGCACAGAGGATAGTGCGACTGCACGGATTTAAGAGTTCGGGCACTGTTTATGCATCCCCACAGAAGAAGGTGGTCAAATGGCAGGTGAACCTTAACTATATATATATATATATATATATATATATATATATATATATATAGGCTGATGACCTTCTTCAGTGCGGATGCACACGATTTGCTTGAACTCTTACGAGACTCGATGGATTGTCTGCCGTGAGTAATGGGTATAATAACTATAAGTTGAGAATGTGGGTTTCACGGGGAGCGTGCCAGCGATAAATCCCTGCAGTCGCACTATCCTCTGTACCTCGGTGGCTCAGATGGATAGAGCGTCTGCCATGTAAGCAGGAGATCCCTGGTCGAGTCCCGGTCTGGGCACACATTTTCAACTGTCCCTGTTGATGTATATCAACGCCCGTCAGCAGCTAATGGTATTGATTTAACTGTAATTTCATTCTAAAGAGCTGCACGGTCACCAGTGACATCTGTCCGAAAGAACAGATGCCATCTTCTTAACTGTACTTCTGTCTCCACAGTTTCTTTCCCTGCAGTGAGAAATTCAATGACGGCACGTTGCTTGTAACATACATCACCTACAGACGCCATTTTGAAACTGTCCTGCTGCTACGCTATCTGTCGGAAGTGACGGAAACTTGGCTCGCTCACTCAGGAGACATCAAATAATACATACGTAACGTTTCGCATTCGTATCATTGCTTTTGGCTGAGAAAAAAAATACGGTGCGTCATTTTCTGGGAAACCGTCGTATGTTTCACTTAGTATAAAACAACATTAAATCCGTCTGGTGGTGATACAGAATGGTTCCGTGATGTGTATGTATGGACCAATTACTGACAGCATTCCTAACAAAATCTTTTCACTCATTCTTCAGATTGAAGTGTAGCGCGTGGATCCTCCCTTTTAATGATCTATCACTGATAATGGGAATTTACACTTTATCTCCTCCCTTTCTTTGTTTTGAGTGCTGTATAAAGCGAAAAATGAGTACACAGTATGGTTTGAGAGTAAATCGGAGAAAGACGAAGGTAATGAGAAGTAGTAGAAATGAGAACAGCGAGAAACTTAAAATCAGGATTGATTGTCACGAAGTCAATGAAGTTAAGGAATTCTGCTACCTAGGCAGTAAAATAACCAATGACGGACGGAGCAAGGAGGACATCAAAAGCAGACTCGCTATGGCAAAAAAGGCATTTCTGGCCAAGAGAAGTCTACTAATATCAAATACCGGCCTTAATTTGAGGAAGAAATTTCTGAGGATGTACGTCTGGAGTACAGCATTGTATGGTAGTGAAACATGGACTGTGGGGAAACCAGAAGAGAAGAGAATCGAAGTATTTGAGATGTGGTGCTATAGACGAATGTTGAAAATTAGGTGGACCGATAAGGTAAGGAATGAGGAGGTTCTACGCAGAATCGGAGAGGAAAGGAATATGTGGAAAACACTGATAAGGAGAAGGGACAGGATGCTAGGACATCTGCTAAGACATGAGGGAATGACTTCCATGGTACTAGAGGGAGCTGTAGAGGGCAAAAACTGTAGAGGAAGACAGAGATTGGAATACGTCAAGCAAATAATTGAGGACGTAGGTTGCAAGTGCTACTCTGAGATGAAGAGGTTAGCACAGGAAAGGAATTCGTGGCGGACCGCATCAAACCAGTCAGAAGACTGATGACCAAAAAATAAAAATAAAGCGAGACACAGCCGTGGTCTTTCTGTTGATTATTCGGTACAGCGTAGCGTAGCGTGAGTACGAAGCAGTGAGGCACGAACGCCTGTTAGGAAACGTTTTCGGTAGCTGATTGAGTGAACGTGCAGCCTTCCAAATAAATAGCTTAGACGAGCTGAAAATTCCGTCGGAAGAGTTGTTTGTAAGTTGCCGGCCATGGAGTTTAGACAGTGGTGGTTATACGCACCTAAAGAAGTGGAAAGACAGTGTTATCGCCGCTACCACGCACTACCGGCCAACATCTGATGGAGTCAGGAAACGTATCATCTGTGTTGGTGTCCTCTCGCCTTGAACATTCATCGTGTTTGACGTAGAATCGCTTCGTCTGCCACGGCCCTTAACAAGTGGACAGAGAAATTAGCCCAGCAACGCGGGGATCAGAGAGTTTCAAACTCAATCGAGGGGTTTCCCATCGAGGGGTTTCCCACGTCTCTGACTCTAAGGCGCCCACGGAAATCGCAGACAGATAAATGAAAGGAGGTCAGACACCCTGGGAGTTACTTACAACCATTTCGGCCTACACAAAAAAAGAAAAAAGAAACAAGAAAAAGACAAGCAATACACTGTACGGATCAACTGTATCGCCTGATGCGTCCAGTTTACGCGAAACCACAGTCTTCCCCCGCCTCTCCCCCACCCCCTCCCCCCCCCCCCTCTCCTTCTCCCATCAAGCATCACAACGCGCCACACACCGGTAACTACACTCCTGGAAATGGAAAAAAGAACACATTGACACCGGTGTGTCAGACCCATCATACTTGCTCCGGACACTGCGAGAGGGCTGTACAAGCAATGATCACACGCACGGCACAGCGGACACACCAGGAACCGCGGTGTTGGCCGTCGAATGGCGCTAGCTGCGCAGCATTTGTGCACCGCCGCCGTCAGTGTCAGCCAGTTTGCCGTGGCATACGGAGCTCCATCGCAGTCTTTAACACTGGTAGCATGCCGCGACAGCGTGGACGTGAACCGTATGTGCAGTTGCCGGACTTTGAGCGAGGGCGTATAGTGGGCATGCGGGAGGCCGGGTGGACGTACCGCCGAATTGCTCAACACGTGGGGCGTGAGGTCTCCACAGTACATCGATGTTGTCGCCAGTGGTCGGCGGAAGGTGCACGTGCTCGTCGACCTAGGACCGGACCGCAGCGACGCACGGATACACGCCAAGACCGTAGGATCCTACGCAGTGCCGTAGGGGACCGCACCGCCACTTCCCGGCAAATTAGGGACACTGTTGCTCCTGGGGTATCGGCGAGGACCATTCGCAACCGTCTCCATGAAGCTGGGCTACGGTCCCGCACACCGTTAGGCCGTCTTCCGCTCACGCCCCAACATTGTGCAGCCCGCCTCCAGTGGTGTCGCGACAGGCGTGAATGGAGGGACGAATGGAGACGTGTCGTCTTCAGCGATGAGAGTCACTTCTGCCTTGTTGCCAATGATGGTCGTATGCGTGTTTGGCACCGTGCAGGTGAGCGCCACAATCAGGACTGCATACGACCGAGGCACACAGGGCCAACACCCGGCATCATGGTGTGGGGAGCGATCTCCTACACTGGCCGTACACCACTGGTGATCGTTGAGGGGACACTGAATAGTGCACGGTACATCCAAACCGTCATCGAACCCATCGTTCTACCATTCCTAGACCGGCAAGGGAACTTGCTGTTCCAACAGGACAATGCACGTCCGCATGTATCCCGTGCCACCCAACGTGCTCTAGAAGGTGTAAGTCAACTACCCTGGCCAGCAAGATCTCCGGATATGTCCCCCATTGAGCATGTTTGGGACTGGATGAAGCGTCGTCTCACGCGGTCTGCACGTCCAGCACGAACGCTGGTCCAACTGAGGCGCCAGGTGGAAATGGCATGGCAAGCCGTTCCACAGGACTACATCCAGCATCTCTACGATCGTCTCCATGGGAGAATAGCAGCCTGCATTGCTGCGAAAGGTGGATATACACTGTACTAGTGCCGACATTGTGCATGCTCTGTTGCCTGTGTCTATGTGCCTGTGGTTCTGTCAGTGTGATCATGTGATGTATCTGACCCCAGGAATGTGTCAATAAAGTTTCCCCTTCCTGGGACAATGAATTCACGGTGTTCTTATTTCAATTTCCAGGAGTGTATGTCGCACTGAGAGAGTATTTTCTTTGAAACAATGGACCGGACAGGCACCACCGTAAACTGAACCGGCGCCAGTAAGTTACACACGGTACACAGAAGCTAACGAGACCTGCTGTGGTGAGATCATTCCGGAGCTTGGCAGTTGCGCCAGTTAGGCCGGCCGATATCCCGCGATAGTCACGCGAACGCTTCACAACCGCGCCAGCGCCATGTTCCCCGCGGGTCGCTGTCAAAACACGGCGCACGGCAACAGCCGTAAAGTGTTTAACGCACAGCAGAAGTCGCCCCACTGCCTGCCAGTTATTACCGTGGGTCGGCCGTAAAGTCCACCCGGACAGACTTCTCGCAACGTCTGAAACGGAACGCGGTCGTCGCTTACTGTGCCACTCTCCAAGAGCAAAAGCTGCCGTGTAATCCTACTAACTAATTCGGCGCTTCCGTCACCTGATTACCTCGTGACTCATTCGTTAATATGGAGAACGGAGGAAAAATGAGAGGGCTATATCTGAATATTACGTCAACACTGAACCATTAGAACGGGGCGCTGGCTAAGACGGACAAGAAAGGCCAACAACGCAGTTGTGTATTGTTCGAGCATCCAATAAAACTTATAACTGCACACCGTACAGTTTGCTTGTAGCTGTCTGCATCCATCATATGTGAGATATAGCAGCTAATACTTTCAGCTTAGTCATGAATTTCGCTGGGACACGGTACACATTACTTTATTGTGTCTATGGATGTGCCCCCCCCCCCCCCCCCTTCCTTTCTGAAAATTCACAACCCAGCCATAACCCTGTTTAGGTATCACGTGGGTACGTACTCTTATTTTCTTTAGTAGGTGCAAAGGGCTCTGAGCACTATGGGACTTAACTTCTGAGGTCATCAGTCCCCTAGAACTTAGAACTACTTAAACCTAACTAACCTAAGGACCTCACACACATCCATGCCCGAGGCAGGATTCGAATCTGCGACCGTAGCGGTCGCGCGATTCCAGATTGTAGCGCCTAGAACCGCTCGGCCACTCCGGCCGGCCTCTTTAGTAGCTGTCGACGTGAAAGCTTGGAAACTGGTTTCCTCTACTCGTGGCACTGAAGAGATCGTGCGGGGACAGTACGGGCCGAGTTTCTCACGATCTCCGTTTTCGGAACCCATGGTGATTTCTGTGAAGGACGTAGTTTCCTCACAGGTACTTCGTAGCAAGGTCGCCTCATTGCCTCTTGAATGCAGAGGGTGAATCAATGAACGTTTCCATCCCTATGGGATTATTCAGATATCGAAGTAAGTTAGTTTTATTTTCAAGGGCCACCTTATCAAGGAGTTTTACATCCGTCCATCTCACTCGTTTCTTGGTAAAGTTGTTTTCTAGAGGGAAGTCAATACCGTTTTTCCTTCTAGGACTGTACTGGCGAACGTCTCTGTTACTGTCAAACTGCAGTGGATTGCTGATCATAAATTTCATCAGTCAATAAAGGACTGTGAGGGTGCGCTATTAGTACTATCCAATTAGTGAAACAGATACCTACAAGTTGTTCGTGTGAGAACCCTACACACACGCCCAATTATTATTTTCTATTGTGCGAAGAATACTTCTTGCCTAAGGGAAGACAGACCACAAAAATAGTGTCAAGTAGGAGATCAGAAAATGAAATTAAGTTAATTTACTGATTTACAAGTACATGTGTTTCCTGGATTAGGGCTAAGTCAACATCATTATCTACAAGGAGATGCCAGTAATGCCGGAGTGAGAGACTTGTGGGATCAGAGCTGTCACCTTTTGAAAATCCTGAAGAGCTTGAGTAGTTCCGAAAGTATAACTGTGATGTTGCTGGCACACAACTCGTCAGAAAACTGTGGGTCAAACTGAACAGAGCTCGCACTGCGCATGACCGATGCGCAGACTCTCTTTACAAATGTGGTGCTACAGAGTCTCTGGTTTGTGACTGTGGGGCTCCGAACCAGACAATGAAGCACCTTAAAGATGAATGCCACTTGCGTTCCTACTAGGGGAGTTGGATCGACCTCATGAAAGCTGATGATACTGCTCTTATGTGGATTGGGAACCTAGGTATTTACATTTAGCTAGTTTAATACGTAGTTTTGTATTTTCATATTCCTGTTATACAGGGTGTCCCATTTATCTTGACCACCGTAAGTAACTGTCCAGATGCAAATTACAAAATTTTTCAAGCAAATGTTCTTTAGCCGTCAGGGGGCATCAGTCAGATTGATGGCTTCCGTTGTAGCTTTGTTTTTTACATAGATATGAACAGCGGTATGGCTTTTTTAAATGGCACCCTATATTTTTTTATTCGGTAACTCATTTCGTCTCCTGAAGACCTATTCAAAAATGTATCACAGTGTACCATTCACTGAAACACAACGTTATTAATTACATAACACAATACTGACTTTGACTCGGGGCTCACACACACGTCCACTTGCTGGAGTTGTGAGAAAACAAATGAAAACCAAAATTGACTTTGACTCTCCTGTACCATTGACCAGGAGTGGAACATTCAAAGGCCCTCAAAGTGTTGACCCTGGACACCGATACACTGGTGCACTCGTTGAATGAAAGAATTATCTACTGCTTCCAGTGTTGCCTGCTGAGAAGAATTACAAGCAAGCACGGTACATTCCTGCATATCCTTTGGAGTTGTTGGAATATCGCGATAGACAACGTCTTTAATTTATCTCCAAAGACCTAGCAGGTCAAGTAACTGTTCCTCGTCGACCAATCCATCTGGCAGGATACCTTCGGTTCAGAACAGGACGTTCAAGGCATTATGTGCTGGACATCCATCGTGTTGATACCAAGTAAGCATTCTGGTTCTTAGCGGCACTTCATCCAGAAGAGTAGGAAGAATTCGTCTGAGGAAGTTGCCATACGCTGTGCCGTTTAGACTACCATTCATGAAATAAGGGCCAATAATTGTAGTACCAAGCATCCCACACCAGACGTTAACACTCCATTGACGCTGGTGTTCCACCTGTTTAAGCCATTGTGGGTTGTCACTGTACAAATAATGCATGTTCCTTGTATTTACCTGTCCTTTGTTTGAGAAGGAACATTCATCGGTAAATAGAATACTGGAGACGTTCGGGTTGGCGAGTATTTGCTGCTGTGCCCAATGACAGAACTGTACTCGATTCTGGAAATCATTCCCATGCAATTCTTGATGTAGGTGTACATGGTAAGGATGGAACGGGTGACGTATAAGAATACAATGTACACTGGTATTAGGATTGCCAAACTCGTGTTCAAGCTGTCGTATGCTCCCATGTGGATTCATAGCAACGGAAGCGAGAACAGTAACTTCGGCAGCTTCGTCTCTGCGAGTACTACGACGATTGCGTTGTCATGGGTTGAAACTTCCCAATTCCCTGAAGCCTCGGAACAAGACGAGAAAACATCCGTCGGGAAGGTGGGTTCTTGTCAGGATATCGCTCTCTGTACAGTTCCGCTGCCTGCGTAGCACTTAGACTACCTTCAACAACAACAATAAAAGAAACGTTATTTCGATGCAGTTTGTAGGAAGGACAGCCTTTACAATATGCCTACTCTACACAACAGTATTTAAAAGGACTGAACTACTGTACTAAATGAACCCATTCATAAGAAAACAGTATTGCAATTACTGTTCTGCTAACTTACATTCCCCGTAGATGAGTAGCATTTGTACCTTTTCTTTGTTGGCGTAAATTCTACTTACACAACAGTTCAACTGACGATGGTTGATGGAATGACGGGTGTGTATTCTACTTATGTTTACATTTGTCCTCTGTCAACGTCAGCACGTGGATGTGTTCCATTACCCCGACTACCTGCACCAAGCGCTGGGAGCGTCAACGTCAATGTTGTGTTATGTAATTAATAACGTTGTGTTTCAGTGAATGGTAGACTGTGATAAATTTTTTAATCATGCTGATTTATGTCCCTCTGACGGCTAAAGAACATTTGCTTGGAACATTTCGTAATTTGCATCTGGACAGTTATTTAGAGTGGTCAAGGTAGTATTACTAATGTCATGTACAGTCGTGGACAAAACGAGCGAGACCCCTCGCCTTTTCGTTATGCTGATCCGCACAGCTTCGAAGACTGCTACACAGCATAACAGGCTAGGCGACAAAGTGCTACCAACATACTATGCACAGGCGTGAAATTGAAAAACTATCCGAACTTTGTCAGACTGTTTTCAATCCCGTCTAAGACTATATTAACGCTGATCAGTGTGTTAAACATAACACATAAATATAAAATATAAATCAAAGAAGAAACGCTAATTAGTATGAACTGTACTAATTAAAATGAATTCCAGCTTATCGAGATAACATAACTGTTTTAGTAAGACAAAGTACCCCACATCGTTACGAATTAGCAAAATATTACGCGCATTCGGCCACGAAACGGTCTGTGTCATCGTTCAGACCAGTCACACTGGATTACCGTTGCTGAACTACCGTGAAAGTGTGTTGGTAGCACTTCGTCGCCTAGCCTGTTATGCTGTGCAGCAGACTTCGAAGCTGTGCGGATCAGCATAACGAAAAGGCGAGGGGTCTCGCTCGTTTTGTCCACGACTGTACCTGTAATTTTAAATTACGTGTGAGCCATACGAATAAATAAATAAAAACAAGTACATGTCCCCAAAGCTGACAATTGTTTTTATAGTATAAACGTTTCATCAGGTCTGCTGTATGGTATTTCCAAGTTTTCGTCGATACACACATCCCAGTACCTCAAGCTTTTTATCGTGTTTATTATGCTGCGTTTGTTAACATAGCCAGTCTGTAACCTGAAAAGGAGTCATCACTGGAGAAGGTGGTGGTGATTTTGGGGACTGGTCTTTTCCAGGAAAATGCCACAACTGCTGTACAGCCACACTAAAATCTGTCTTCCGTCTGACAACCCTCTGCGGTGTTCGCTGATTTCCATGGTATCTGTTCGCGTGCGTTTGTGGTATTAGTTACAGTAGTTATTAATTCCTGCACTCCATTTGCTGTTGACACATTAACCGAAAAATGAAACTCCTGCGTTGCCACTCATTTAACGTATGCGCCGTGGAAGAGTGAGAATATTATTGTGTAACAGCATGTAATTAATCGATGGGACGAAGAAGTGGAGAAAGAGAGGCGACCCAACTGCTCCCTCTTCAGTTTGCATACAAACTGTAGGAAATGAGTTTTCATGAGTTTCCTGGCAGTACGAAATTGAATAAGAGGACTCACTCGATTAATTTAATAACAAAAACACCATTTACTATTTTCCCTGTGGATGCGTCTTTGTTAGGCTCGAAAAGATTAAAGGATTAATTTAGCTCCCTAATTGAAACACACTTTTTGATCATTAACATAGAGCAAGAACAATAATGGACCTACGATCGAACCCTGTGGAGCACCCGTTTTATTTCTCCGTATAAAGACGATGCGGTGACGCTAGTTGTGTTATTCGAACAGATATTAAGAATGAACGCATTCTTCCCTTGTGAATACGTCAGCTTCATCTGTACCTCTGAAATGAGACAGAGACTTGAATGAACTGCCTATTAAGTTTTGTAGATATCTTACGATTTTTTCCTTCTTCTTGCGCTGCGGTGAGCTGTTCTAGCAGGCAGGTAGCCGCCTGTCCTTGGGGGTCGGCTCCCAGCATGCTCGGTGCGGACTCTTTCAATTTGGATATGTTAGCAGATACGCCGTGCAGTCAGCGTTTTGCTTAGCGCACGGCGACACACTATCTGCCCATCTCGTAGCTCATACAATGGCGCGGTCGCTTTACTTCACGAATGCATCCCGGGTATTCGGCGAGCAATTATACCAACCGGTTCCAGTCAGCGCGCGACTCAAGCATGCGGCGGCAATACGAGCGCCTGCCTTAAAATATAAGTACCCTCAAATTTTAATTAATTTGCCTCACTTTCTAGCTCAGTTTTATCCATTATATTATGTTCAACATGCAAACGTCACTACAGATATTCGTATTTAGGTTACGACGTGTTCGATATGCCTGTCATCATTGGCGATGATGTGGCACAGGCAAATAGCGAAATTCTGCATTACCCGCTGAAGTGCTGTCGATGACCTCCTGAATGGCTGTTTTCAGCTCAGCATGGTTTTGGTATTATTGCTGTACACCTTGTCTTTAATATAGCCTCACAAAAAAGAGTCGCTTGTGTTCAGATCCGGAGAATATGGCGGCCAATCGAGACCCATTCCAGTGGCCTCTGGGTACCCAGAGCCAGAATGCGGTCCCCAAAGTGCTCCTCCTGGACATCAACCACTCTCCTGCTTCGACGGGGTCGAGCTCCGTCTTGCATGAACCACATTTTGTCGAAATCGGGGTCACTTTGGGTAATGGGATGAAAACGTCTTCCAAAACCTTCACTTACCGTTCGGTAGTCACCGTCCCATCAAGGAATATCGCACCGATTATTTCGTGACTGGACATTCGATACCACACAGTCACCCGTTGAGGGTACGGAGACTTCCCGATCGCGAAATGCGAACTTCAGTCCCCCAAATGCGCCAAATTTGCTTATTGACGAACCCACCCAAACGAAAGTGGACTTCGTCGCTAAACCAAACCATGCATACGCATACTAATTTCCATCATGCCGCATGGCCAACCTTTCACTTTGAACGTCCTAACGCAAATCGTTCAGAAACTATGATGATTTTATTTCATATAGCTCAGTAATTGTCACCCTGTCTATACACTCACCGAAATTTTGCGGATAGATGGAACACAGCATCTCTACGATTCGATTGAAGATGATGGATACGAATCTCATCGAAACCTTGCGACACCACTCGGCTGATCACCAGAGAAGATATGACGATTGGAATACGCCGAGAAAGCTTGCAATCACAAATAATTTGCATGCTGAACATAACTGCTGCTCTCACGTAGAGAGATTAGCACGGGACGAGAAACTGTGGTAGGCAGCATCTAACTGGTGAAAAGAATAAAAATCTAACGAACAACTCTGGAAGCACATAAGTGGGTTACAACATTAATGGGAAGAGAGGGAAGACTTTTCCTCTAAGTAGCGATGTTTGTTGCCACCGACAACGGACGCACTTCATTTGTCAGCCAGTGAGCGTGCTATCGACCCGGATGTGGCCGGCGCGCCGGGCTCCAAAACAATCGCCTCCGTACGTCCCATACATCAAGCCGCGCCTCGCAGCAGCTGCAAAGTGCTCCGGCGGATTCCGGGAAGCCACCCGGGACGGCACCGGGATTGATGGCCCGTGTCACCAGCTGCAGCGGCAACACGATGAGCGTCCGATAGGCGCAGGCGTGTCCGCCCAGAAACGTCCCGGCAGTTGGCCGAAGCGACGCCCAGCAGGCGCGCCGTCACACTCGCGCTGCCTTTCCGCGTGTTTGCGTAACCGCGGCACTGTTGGCTGGAGTGAATGTACTTCCATAATACGAGAGGAGCAGCCTCGACACTCTCGATTTGCAAAATTTTAGTGACCAGTGCGGATGTGCTAGAGGCGATAGCCTGCGCGGACGACCTCCTTCTGCTGGTTGGCGGCCGGAGTCGCGAAGATCTCGAACCCAAGATTAACAGGGCGTTAACTATTCTCACACAATGGTGCCACAATGCGAAAATGACCATAGCGCCTAACAAGTCGCCATACCTACAACTGAAAGGCCAATTGGCCAGAAATCCAACAATGAGGATCGAGGGCTCACCAGTAATTCGGCGTCGCGAGGCCCTGTATCTGGGAGTGATAATTGATGAAAGATGGAGTTTTGCCAAACACATTGAAACTGCAACTCAAAGATTATTAGAAGCTCTGAACAGTCTCATCATGATAGGACACAACAGATTTCATCTTCCACCAGGACTCATAAAGTAATACCATAACACCATTCTTGCTTCCATCTTGGGTTACGGATCCGGAATCTGGGCACCCAGGCTCACGAGGGTCGTGCCTGCTATGGCCGTGAGGAGGGTGCAGCGCAACATGCTTCTACGTTCCATCAGAGCATACAGAACATCTCCGGGAGGGGCACTGCTAATACTCATGGGGGTGTGTCCCCGGGATATTAAAATTCGGGAACAGGCGGCCTGATATTGGGTAAAAAGGAGAGAAATAGAAAAAACCGAGAGCATTTTGGGGGTGCGGGTGGGGGATAAGTTTGCAATTAAAAGAAGAGGAGAAGTGCTATGACAAGAACTCTGGGACAGAGAAGAAACAGGCAGAAGGACTTACCAACTGCTCCCAGACATCAAAGAACGTCTCCAACCCTCGCATTTCCAACCAAGTAAGGGACTGCTGCACTTCCTCACAGGTCATGGACCGTACCCGGCATATCTTTGCCGGTTCGGGAGAAGGGCTACCCCCTCGTGTGACTGCGGAGCTGAACTGGGCACTCCGGATCACGTGATCTACGAGTGCCCTATCTTCGATGACGTAGCCAGCGACCTAAGAAACCAGCTACCAATCAATGACACGTATCACTTAATCAGGAACCCGACCACATTTGACATCATAAATCGCCTTGCCAGCGAGGTATCGGCAAAGTCCTACGAGAATATCGTAAGGAAAACACATGAACTATTGATCACGACATGACTCAATGCGACCTATCCCATTCCGCCAGGGCGTGGATTAGCCAATCCCCGTGACGGTAGGAATCCGCCACGTCCTGGAACAGCGGGAAGGTGCGCTAACACCTGAACTTGACAACTGCACACCGATAGTGACCTAGTAGATAGATAACTCTCAGTAGGAAGTAGATAGGACATCTCCAAACAGAAGCTGCAGCGATTTTGTAAGAGCCAGCCCGGTGCCAGGGACATGCCCACTGGGATTAGCTAGGTGGGCACGGCCACGTAGTAGGTCTATATACAACAACTGGCACGCCTGTAACGCTGCAGGAAGTAGCTTCTAGAATAGTTAGATTAGACTAGAGATTAGTTCTTACCCATTAAATAACAAACTCATCATTTCTTGTAGCATGCATGTAGACTAAAACTAGAATTAGAAAATGCTGCTAACATCACTGAATTGTATTGTAGATGTTAAGACCCACTAATTTATAACGTGGTGGGTTGTTATGTATGATATTATTGGATTGAATAAAGATTTTTTTTAAGAAAGAAAAATTAGTGACGCGAGAACCTAAAAACTGGAATGCTCTGTCATATAACAGAAAGGGTTTCATTCGTATTTTTGTAGTCAGCGACAGTGTATAGCTAATGCAACTAGAAAGATGCAATCTTGGGACAATAATTTTAGACGTAGCACCTATGGAACCTCTCAAATCGATATTCAAAAAGTAATATTAATATTGTGAGGGTCGCATTTTTATTTATTTTTAGTGATCGGTTTTGCTCGAGCCATCCTCGGTTCAACTGCAACCTTCGCATGTTGGACTGCCTGAAATTTGTTGGGGACATCTTCAGTGAGATGTCAATGTCTGTCGAGATACGGCAGCCCATTGTTCTTCAGGAGCCGAAACCAGTGGTGTTGCTAATATCGGACGACAAAAGTCTGGAGCAAAGTCAAGTCATCCGAAAACGTGTTCGATATGCTTCTGGTCGAGATTCTGGGCAAATCAGTCGGCTTCAGGAATATCATCGTCTAAAAACTATTGCCTCGAAGTTGCTACTTTGTGACTGGATGCATTGTCGTGCTGATAAAAATTATCGTATCCGACCTGTTCCTCTAGTGTACAGCGTATCCAATGCTCTAAAATGTATTCATAACCTTTCGCGTTTAGCGTTTTCTTAAGCACAATAAAGGGACCATGCCATAACCACAAAAATACCCCGATACTTTGCCTCCTCCATACTTCACCGTTGGCACTACGCACAATGCCACGTAACGTTCTCCTGGAATTCACCAAACCCAAACCTTCCCATCGGATTTTCACAGGATACAGCGTGATTCATCACCGCAGTTCGTATGTTTGCATTCACCTGCTTCCTGCTCTTTCCATCATCTCAAGCATAAACTACATAAATACCTAGCCAATGAGGAGCTACTCGAGCCGGTCGGTGTGGCCGAGCGGTTCTAGGCGCTTCAGTCTGGAACCGCGCGACCGCTACGGTTGTAGGTTCGAATCGTGCCTCGAGCATGGATGTGTGTGATGTCTTTAGGTTAGTTGGGTTTAAGTAGTTCTAAGTTCTAGGGGACTGATGACCCGTAGTGCTCAGAGCAATTTTGAGCTACTCGATCGTTGTACGCCATTCTTTTTAACTCCCTATGCCCAGTCGTAGAGGTACCTGAACTGGTGGTAATACTTAATATCTCACGACTCACCCCTTCTGCTGATTTCATGGCGTTTTTTACATCCACCCTCCGCAATGGTCGACTGTCCCTGTCCGTCAGCAAATGGGGTCTGCGGGACTTCCCCCACTTATGCACTACGCAATAACTTCATCAACAGTCGACTTACGCAGCTTTAGAAGGATTGAAATGTCCTTGATGGACCTCACTCCGGTGACATCTAATGAACATACTTACGAGGTCACCGAGCTCTTCTGCCCACGTTATACGGCTTCTTTACTGACAACAAAATACTCTTAGGCTCTTTTATACTTGTGGTTCCACGTGGTGAGATATATGTATATTACTGGTAATTGAGGACAAAGTACTAAAACACATTAGATCACTATTTACTTCATTTGCAGACTAATAATTACAATTATTCGCAGTGGAATTTTTTAGGTCGCCTATGATATCTAGAAGTGCACGTGGCAAGAGCAATGTTGAAACGTGGATTAGTGGATGCAAAACGGTTAGTATATACTGACAAGCATAGTTCACTAAGTTAGCCGTTACGACCGTGCAGAAAATATCTGGTAGTAAATTATGCTATGTGTTTGCGGAGGAGGAGGAGATTAGCCTTTAAGGTCCCAACGACAACGTGATCATTAGAGACGGAGCGCAAGGTCGGATTAGGGGAGGATGGAGTACGAAATCGGCCGTGTTCTTTCAGAGGAACCATCCCGGCATTTGCATGAACCGACTTAGGGAAATCACGGAAATCCTAAATGAGGATGGCCAGACGCCCAGACGCGGGTTCGAATCGTCGTCCTCCCGAATGCGAGTCCAGTAAGTTAACCACTGCGCCACCTCGCCCCGTCTGTGTCTGCGGGAAATTGCGGACAGAGAAAATCTGCTTACACTGTGTTGAGGTTTGGTTTGTGAGGCGCTCAACTGTGCGGTCATAAGAGCCCATACAAAGTTCAAATTTTTGCACAGTCCAATTTGTACACTGTCCAATAGAGCCACTGTTACAAATAATTATGATGATGATGATGATGATGATGATGAAATGATGAGCACAACACAAACACCCAGTCCCTGTGCAGAGAAAATCGCCAACCCGGCCGGGAATCGAACCCGGGACCCCGTGATGCAGAGGCAGAACTAACGCAGTGAAGTGGGTATAGATTAAGGTACCAATGATTACAACCTCTGCACTTATACCCTAACACTTTGTTCATATGCGGAACTTCGAACGAGTTCAGACTTCCTTGAAAAGGAGGGCTGGAAGACATAAATAAGGTTATAGGGCATTTTTTATAGTTTTGTGCTGTAGTATCTCTAGTAAGAATATGTGACCTTTAAAAACAGAAAAGAAAAAGAAAAGCAGCCTGAATACCGTGATGAAGGTCACTTACGACAGTGACTGAAACGTTGGCACTTAATTTACAACACAACACTCTGTATAAACCGCAAGAGTTTTATGGAAACAGAAATATACTGACATTAAATTACTGTATAACTGAGCAGTAAAGTAGAACGTTTGTCAGTGGAGTAGGTTTCATGTCCATATCAGCCTCCTCTCAATTTTTTTCATATTCAGTCTGGTTATTTGCATCGCCCTCTTAACATGTTGTATAACGTATAGATTTCTTATTCAGCTGCTATCAATAATTTTGATGCAGTTAGTGTACAGCGTTCATCTAGATACAAATGACCGTGACCGGACGCATCTCTGAAGACGGTCTGTTGATTGACCGAAACTGGTAGTTTTAGTGACTACAGTTGTTGTGCTAAATCTTGATCTTTCTTTTTTTTAATCATCAGTCTGCTGTCTGGTTCAATGCATTTCCTCTTCTGCGCTAACGTCTTAGTCTCACAGTAGCACTTTCAACCTACGTCCCCGGTTAATTGCTGGAGGTTCTCCAGTCTCTGTCTTCCCCTATAGTCGTCGACCTTTACTGCTCCCTCTACTACCATGTACCTTTAAGGGGAGGTTTACTATCTTTGGCCCGAAAAAAGCATATTTTTTTAGAATTTTTTTCTCGGGATGTGTTACAGTTATCAAAGTCAAAATTGGTCAAAATGTTTACTGATATTTTTCCTCTTCAAACTGGAATTTTTTCAACCGCAAATGTCGAAGAGTAAAGGTGGGAGTGCCGTCGGAACGAAACAAAATTTCTCCTCGCGCTGTATGTCACAGGTCATCCGGCTCGTCTGAAATCAGAACTGAGTTGACGTTAGCGAAGTATCTAAGATTCTTTAGGAGTTTTACCTCGCTTAAGATATTTGGACTATAGGAAACGGTTTTTTTTCATCGATTAATTTACAGTTGATGGATCGGAATAAAAGTGGTACAACTCCTAGACAATTTAGTTAGCTTCGTCGGAAACAAAGAATCGGTTCAGTAGATTTGAAGTTACCACACCGCGCGATAAAAAGAAAGTCGTTTCGAGAAAAACGCGTTTGAAGTTTTGACTACATATAAATGCAATATTATACAACTTATGTTCAATCTGCTATTCCGGATCCATAAACTAGTCCTCCCTCTTCCTCATAGAGGGCGTTCTGCTCGATCTGGGCCATCCTGCGCTGCTCCAGAGCCGCTCGTACGGCCGGTGACAAGCGGTTTTCTGCCGCTTGAATCGGGTGTTCGTCCGAATGCTTGGCGAACTGCGTCGAATAGAGTCCAAGGGTGACGTCCATCGTTGTCACGGTCTTCAGAATTGCTGAATACCCTTCGTTGAAGCTGCTCACTGCCAGGAAAGTCGCAATCTCCAGTCATCACACGAGGATGCAAATGCTTGGCGGCTAACTTCCAAACACACGCGTTCAAACTTTAGTTTTAATTTTGCGTTCCTCCCAAGCACCGGTACAATAACTCGTCCGCCGAAAGAAAAAAACTGGTGCGTGAAAAAGGCCGATTTCAGGCAGGTGCGTTTTTTGTTCAACCGCCAATAACAAACATTTCCGTTTCGTATTCGGAAAAACCGTTTCAAGGGTGGATTCTAAACACTTTTATGGACCCAAAAATGGAATTTAAAAATCGAATTTTTTAACCAAAAGATAGTAAACCTCCCCTTAACATACAGGTACGTCCTATCATTCTCTCCCTGTTTGTAGTCAGTCTTTTCCGCCCCCGATTGTGCGAGAACCCGCTGTTATATTATCTTACCAGTCCACTCGATTTCAGTATTGCCCTTTAACAGCACATGTCAAACGCTTAGATTTTCTTCTTCTCCGGTTCTCCCGTAGTCTGCGGTCCAGTTGCAGACAATGCGGTGCTCCAGATTCGTCCCTCAAATTAAGGCCAATGTTGGAGACGGGTGGAGTGTCGCATTAGAGATTTCCGGAGGCGAGTTTTCGGCGGCGGTCCCTGTTGTCGTGTCGTCGCCGCCCCCGCTCCCTATGCAAATAGGCCACCCGGCAGCTGACCGGACTGCCTGCCGGTAATTAAGCACAGTGCACTGCGCTCACTGGACAGACCACGAAACGGCGCGGCGTGGTCTGGTGCCGGCGCTGTCAGGCTCCCTAACGAGGGACGCCAGGACCCGCAACAGGGCGGGGATTAGGGCGTCGGCCCTCACCTTGAGCTTTTCTCTGCACGAGGAACTCTGCAGTGAAGTCTAATCCTGCCGGGTTTAGCCACGAGGCTGGTTTACTACACTTCTCCAGTTAACTTTCTGCGCCCCAACTCATCGACGGTCTGCTCCTGTTCCAGCAAGACACACTTCTACCATTTTCCCACTGACTGTCGCATACTTGCTGGATCGCACCATTGTGACCACAACCTGGCAGCCAGCAGTGTTGAGCTGCGTGGTCGACGAACTTCAGTGTGGTCGGCCTCGGTAGCTGACACCCAAACCTCCAGATGTTAGACAGTCAGGTCGGTACCGAACGTTGTATATCAATATAGTTTGTGCTATGTGCTTTCATCCAGGACAACGTGTGTAAACGGTGAGTAATAAGTAACATTGATGCGGCCCGCCACGAATTCCTCTCCTGTTCCAACCTCTCCATCTCAGAGTAGCTCTTGCAAACTACGTCCTCAATTATTTGTTGCATATATTCCAGTCTCTGTCTTCCTATACAATTTTTACCCTCTACAGCTCCCTCTACTACCATGGAAGTCACTCCTTGATGTCTTAGGAGATGTCCTATCATCCGGTTCCTTCTCCCCGTTAGTGTTTTCCACATGTTCCTTTCCTCTCCGCTTCTGCGCTGAACCTCCTCATTCCTTACCTTATCAGTCCACCTGTTTTGCAACATTCCTCCGTAGCACCACATCTCAAATGCTTCGATTCTCTTCTGTTCCGGGTTTTCCACAGTCCATGTTTCACTGCCATGCAATGCTCTTGCCCAAACGTACATTTTCAGAAATTTCTTCCTCAAATTAAGGCCTGTGTTTGATACTAGTAGACTTCTCTTGGCCAGGAATTCCCTTTTTCCCAGTGCTAGTCTGCTCATTGCTTACTTTGCTGCCTAGGTAGCACAGTTCCTTAATTCATCTACTTCGTGACCATCGGTCCTGATGTTAATAGGATAACCATTAACTGTAAGTGTCTGGCGGACAGAGCTCCCGTGGGGAAGTCTGTAGGGATTTAGTTGATTGTACCAAGATTCCCGGGTTCGAGCCCTGACCTTGGCAGGTTTTGTACTGTAGTAGGTGTGAAACTGTTACATGGCACAACATGTCCTTGACACGTAAAACTACTGTTCTGAGTTTATGGCAATGCTTTATTGGCAGTCCGCTTTCGCTTCATTTATTTGAAAGTAGCAAACCTATAGAGTACATTTTTAGTTCCACATAATAAACATAAACAATCGGAACAGAAGAATAAAGAAACTATTGCGTTCCATGTGCGGAAGTATTAATAGTAATAATTATTATTACAATAATAATCAAAATAATAATTGTTGTTGTCATTGCTATTATTATTACTATAAATTCTTCACATTTGTTGGAATTGCTTCTTTATTCTTCTATTTCGATTGTTGTATATTCTGTGAAACTACAAATGTATTCTATAGGCTTGCTACTTTCAAATAAACGAAGCGAAAGTGGACTGCTAATAAAACGTTGCCATAAACTCCGAACATTAATTTTACATGTCAGAAACGTTTTGTCCCGTGTAACAAGTTCATACATACTACAGTACAAAAACTAGCATGACCAGGGCTCCAATTCGAGACCCTTGATACAACGAACTAACGCCCTAACGACGTTTACATGGCAACTCTACACGAGAGAACCTCAAAGCTATGGTTTTCTCGTGCTCCGTTTGTCAGGCGTTACTTATTACTTGCCGTTTACGCATGTTCTCCTGGACAACAGTTCATACCACAAACTATATCAGAGGTTTGGCTGATACTCGGTCGATATACAACGTTCGGTAGCGAACCCGACTATCTAAAATCTGGGGATTTGAGTGTGCGGAGTCAGTGCGCCTGGTTGGTAGCCGAAGGGTCCCGGGTTCGATTCACGACCGGATTGGAGCTTTCCTCCGCTCAGGAACTGGGTGTTGTGTCGTCCATATCTTCGTACAATCATATCTGACACGAAAATCACCTGCATACCACCAGATTCCTTTCTGTCAAACAGCAAACAGTAATTTGTGGCATAAAATTCATTTTAGACGGGTGTATCCCTTCTTGGTGTTGTATTTCTCCCGGACATAAGCGCAGCAGATCGTTGTGGGAGGAAAGACATTCCTGTCGTGTAATCCGGTTTCCACGGTTTCCTGCAGTTCTCCACATGAGGTGGCCTGATTACTGGCTGAGTCCCTCAGGAAAGCGCGACAGTTCCGCTCCTCGCCTTCTTTAGAGTTTGGACTAACTCCTCCTCCGTCTCTAATTCCTACGTTGTTGAAGGAACGTCGCAGTCTGTCCGTTCTGGTTTCCCTTACGTACGGGAGGTTAGTACGCAATGTCTCTCCAGGAGGGTAACAACCTGGTGGCACCGCTCAGGAAGCTGAGACGTGACATTTTATTTATGGGTGCTGCGTTTCACTCGCAAAAAAAGGTCCAAAACATTTGGTCGCGCGCTGCGCAGTTCCGGCTCCTGCAACATTCTCGAGACACTGACGCCTGATTTATTTTCGGCAAATTAGACTCCGATGATGAATATGCTCGGTAGGTTGGAAACGTCATCAAGCAAAAAAGTTGTTTTGGACGTCGTCTCCCGCATTACGATATTACCCACAACGAAGACATCCTTCCACCGTATTTTTCGAGGAAGACGGTTACGTATTAGCCACGAATAACGTTAATAAGCTCACCGAACAGAATATTAGTGACTCTCTTAAAGCGCTCACTGGTCCCTTTGCAGCGCTGTAGATAGTCACGTGACAATCCAGTGCTGACTTAAGTCATGTCTGCTAAGTGGTGTGTGTGTGCCGGTCGGTTGTGTGGAAACAGCACAGTTCAGAAGGGTCAGCGTGGAGATGTGGAAGAATGGCAGAGAGGAGCTGTCGTGTTTGGACGCCCCCTTGACCACGCCGTGTATGAAGTTGCCCGATTTGTTCTTGTATCAACGCGGACTGTCCAACATGTCTACAGGGAATGCTGAACCAGACACCGCCATGTAGCATGGAGTAAGAGCAGAGACGGTATGAAACCCCTAACCAAGAGCGTCACGCCTTGTTAGTGACAGTCGGCTTCGCACCTGATAGGAATTACCGATCATGATGAATGCAGGTACGTGCCAATCGGCATCCGAGCGAAAACTGCGAAATGAACTGCGTGCACTTTTTGGAGGCATCGACTGAGTTATAAATTATTACAATTCGTCCCATGAAAACGGACAGCCAAACTAATTGAAAACATGTCAGCCGAAAGCACATTTAGCAGTAACTACAGAAAAGACACTAGCTGCCCAAAAGTATTCAATAATAGGTTTACCGCACGAATTCGTTCTTGTTCGTCTCTTGATTAATTTATAAATATCTGATATTCCTCCAACACAGTCCAGAAAGTTTGGCTGTGCAGACGACTGGGCAATAGCTACCCAACACGAAACCTTTGAAACAACTGAAGAAATCCTAGCTTCTGATATAGACACCTTAAGTCACTATTTTCGTAAATGGAGGTTACAACCAAAGTCAAATAAAACACAGGATTCCTGCTTTCATCTGCACAATAGACTGTCACACAGACCCCTCGATGTCTATTTTGAGGGACACAAACATAATCATAATATCCATCCAAAATATCTTGGTATCACTTCAGATAGGACACCTTCTTGTAAGGAGCACTTGAGCCGAATATCAGCTAAGCTCAAAACCACAAACAACATTCTCCATAAACTCAGTGGCTCTCGTTGGGGATCGTCAGCAGACACTCTCCGGGCATCAGCACTCGGTTTGGCATACTCAGCAGTAGAGTACTGTGCTCCTGTCTGGCAAGTAAAGAAGACAGACGTACAACTTAACGAGGTCATCCATATTGTTAGTGGGTAGATACGATCTACTCCCATATATTGGCTGCCTATCTTGAGCCACATTCCACCTCCTGATGTCGGAGGGAAGAACGCGCTACTGAGTGAGTACGAGAAGATTGCTGTTAACACCGACTTATCAATATTGAACGATGTATTCCCTGCTGGGTGAAAAGGACTGAGATCAAGACATCCCACTGTCATCACAACCAGGACTCTCACGGAAACTGAATTCAATACCATCAATGAATGGAAACGCTGCTGCCAACAAAGTTGTCAGCCACAACGCCTAAAGCTGCCTTGCATCCAGAAGAAACCCCCTGGTTTCAACCAGCCTCGGGCGCTTTGAACTACCCTGAATCGCGTATACACGGGCCATGGCCGATATGCAGACAGTCTGTACAAGTGGGGGAAATCTTCATCACCATCCTGTGACTGTGGTGCGGAACGACAGACAGTTGCTCATGTTGTATCGACATGTCCCGCACCAGATCTCCATACATAGCTGTTGTCATTTCTGTCAATTTATGATCGAGAGCTGTGGTTACATGTTGACGTGTAGTAGTTTTGTAATCTTTGTATGTGAATTTCCACAGGATAAATAAACGAAATGTACATGTGGTCCATATCCGCATCCATTGACGCCTGTGGGCTGAGGATGACACGGTGGCCGGTCGGTACCGTCGGGCCTTCATGGCCTGTTCCGGCGAAATTTATTTAGTTTTTACGTACAGACTGGCCGAGCGGTTCTAGGGGCTACAGTCTGGAACCGCGCGACCGCTACGGTCGCAGGTTCGATTCCTGCCTCGGGCATGGTGCAGTGTAACGACGTAAGTTTTGTGTAAATGGTTTTCTTTTGATATATGACCATGTGCGGACTTCGTCCCCTACGTCAGTTACAACACACTTCAAAATTATTTAAGTTCTTTTTAAATTGTCTCTAAATGGTTCTTGAACGAAACTGTAATTAAAACATCATCATTTGAGTCGTATGCGCAGAATTACGTCACTCAGTCCAATTGGTTTGCGTAAACTTTTTCAATTTAGATGTCGTTTGTTTCTCCTCAGAAATTATATTAATGCAAGTTATCTGATTTAACAAATATTAGAACCACATTGAATAAACCTTCAAGAATCACACTCGCGATGAACGCTGTCAAAAATTAATAATCTTGTCAAATAAATTACTTAACATAATTCTTCATAAATATAAATTCTCGGAACACGTATACACTAGTATACATTAGTTTATTATCTTCTTACATATAGACGTGAACCTGAGCCTTGACAAGATAGGACTGAACATTTACACATGATTAAACTTTTTATGACGTCATTGTTGTACAAAACATTAAAAAATCACAATTTTTCAATTTTTAGAAGCACGACGCAACAACTCGGTTTCAGGATCTTCTGTTGCTCTTTGGCTGTCGACCCGCGACGTATAGTGGCCAGCAATTTTCTCTCTAGTCCCGGCAACGAAGATGCTGTCTCCGTTCGTTGCGCCGCCCTCTCCGTACATGAAACATAAAAAATAAATACAAAATTTAGACAATTCACAACCATTACAAATATTACAAAAAATACATAAACAAAAAACTAAATTAAACCTATATTCACCTGCAAACTGGGCTGACACTGGTGGAGGGGTGACGCTTCAATTTCGCGTCCCACTACATACCCCACCCACAAGCTCAGTTTGTCAGGTTTTAACCGAAAATAAAACTTCTTCTATATACAATATTTAACTGTTAATATTATACATTTTTTCTCACATTTTCAGTAATCTAAAGTCCTTGCTCTTAGATAGATTCAATCATTTTATGACGATATTGTTGTGACCATTTGTCATTTACTTTTAATTGTGCTATTGTGGTAATTCACAACCGAATATATGGAGATTACTCCTTTTCATTTAATAGTTGCTTGTGAATAATAATTTAGTACGTTCTTTAACGTTGTTACATTAGGACAGAGCGTTCAAATTGTGATAGGTTAGTTTCAGTTTTATTCATTTACTAGAGTTATTCTTTCCACTAATGTATATTACTAATAAGTTTCTCACAATAACTAATAGTACTATTTACTTTACGTCGTTCTTTTCCCTAATGCTTTATTTATGCCTGAGGTCAAGAAGAAATCAAGCAAAACTTTCTTTAGAATCTCGGCACGGCTTTCTTTACCTTCGGACACTTTGTTGGGTAATGGCCATTTATTCAGGAGAATAAGCGAGAGAGCCCCGTCTGGTGTGTTCTATATTAACACTATTACAAATCTCTATTAAAGGCACTCTGCTATGTTCTCGTGAGCCATACAGCTCTGGACGCCCATGGTCCCTAAAATTATTGACCATCCCCTTTGGTTCCTACCATCCGAGTAAATTTAAAATATACAAAATTCCTTCTGACCTAATAACAAAATTTCTTCCATATAAATCCCCTTTTAGTTATCTTTCTCTTGTTGAAGTACCGGTAGATAACTGTAGAACACTTGTTTAAACTTCCTGTTATTTCTTTAAAATAACACGTAACTATCACTAAAACTTCACATGAATAAAAAATGAACGCTCTTCCGTATGTAACATATACTAAATATTAACTTATTTAGGAATGAAGGGTTTCATTTGATCGACACTATATAATCCTTTAATGACACCTGATGAAGGTTCCATAAGAAGTAACGCTTTGGGATGTACAATCTTATGTACAACATATGGACCTTCAAAGATAAAGAAGAATTTTTTACATTCCTTATTGATCTTCGAACTTTTAGGATGAGATCGTACTAACACAAGGTCTTCTACCTGAAATGAGGGTTCTGTAGCATGTTGATTATAACTTTTAATTCTCCGCTCAGCATTTTTAACAATCTGTTTGCGGATTTATTTCGTTTGGAATGCAATTCGTAGTATAACATTTTCCTTTCCTTTACATAATACGGTAACCTACTAATTAGGACTCGTATTAGCTGACTTTCAATAATTGGTTCTTCAATTAATTTAGCACGGTTTAAATGCCATTCAAAATAATTCCTATAACCTCCCCACCGTTTAGAATATGGAGGAGGGTCTAACAACTCTAAAGTTAAGTGTTGTTGTTTTCCTCTTGACCAATAATTTTGTTTAAACTGCTTAACAAAATCATCCCAGTCTCTAAATTCAGTTCTATGCAGTACTGCCCATTCCGCAGCTTCTGCTTCTAAATGTCCTATTACAAATTGAATCCGTTTCTCATTACTCCATTTAGGAGATAATGAAGTTTCAAAAGCTTTTATAAAGATTATAGGGTGAAGTTCGCCTCCTGGTTTGAATACAGGAAATCGACTTGCTACATTTGAATTTGTCGTTATATCATCCAAACATTCTGCGAGAGACATAGTTGGATTTTGTTTAGATTGCAGAGACGGAGTTGCGTCGGACTTGCTTGCCGAGCTAGCAAACACGATGCGACTGTTGTCTCTGATTACGTTATTGCTTCTACTACTTGAAATGTTTTCATTATTATCTAATTCCGATAACCGTTTAGTAATTTCCTGTACCCGCATTTCTGTATTGGATACGCGATTAGCTAATATCGATTCCTCACTGTGTTCACGATGTGAATGCTCTGTACCTTCGTCAATGTTATTATCTTTGGAAGTCTCAAGGTTACTGTATATTTCGGTAGTTAAAAATTTCATGTTTTCTATTTCAGTATGATCTTTTTCTACTTGATGAGTTAATATCTCTAATTCTACATTATCTATTGAAGAAATCTCTACAGGTTTGGTAGAGACCTCTTTAATAGATTCTAATAATTCTCTACGAACAGTTTCTGTTTGCATAGAAAATTCATCTCGTAACTTATCGTTATTTTTCTCTATTTCATTTACAACTAAGATATTGACATTATCTAGTCTCTCAGTTACGTCAGTAATATCATTTAGCATGCGAACTTTTTCCTCAAGCGATTCCTGGATATGTTCTTCTAACCTTTTACAATTATCAGCAATCTAATTACTAAGTCCTACTAGTTTTTCCTGCATTTCAACTTTAGAAGCCTCTATTTTATCACTTAATTCTCGACTGGTTTCCTTAAGATATTCCTGTAACCTGTCTGTCGATTTTGTTAGCTCCTCTTTTAATCTAGCATTAGACTGTTTTAATTCCTCTTTCAATCTAGCAATAGATTCTTCATTAGATTGTTTTAATTCCTCTTTTAATCTAGCAATAGATTCTTCGATAGACAGTTTTAATCTAGCAGTAGATTCTTCGTTAGACTGTTTTAATCTAGCAGTAGATTCTTCGTTAGACTGTTTTAATTCCTGATTTAGTTCCTCTTTTAATCTAGCAGTGGATTCTTCGTTAGATTGTTTTAGTTTAGCGATCGCCCTAAAAAGGGATCTCATGCTCCTATCGAACTTAGATTGCTCTTCGTCTGACATTTCACTTCCCGACATTATTGTAAGATATTAACTAGTTACACACGCAGACTTGTAATCAACAATCCTATTAAAACACACTCCCTATGTACAACACTCCACTTCCAATTTAAAACAGACTCACCGGACACTAATATTGTAGTTTGCAGTTCTCGGTGATCAGTGTGCTGCTATGGGCTGCAGAAGTAACAGCCGTCGATGCAGCCGCTGAGATACTGCGACCCCGCTTCCGCAACCGGCAGGACGCTGAGTCGAACACCGGGGACGTCACTGGCTGCAACCACGCCCGGCCGCACCGTAGACAGGCGAAGCCCTCAGCAACACCTCTAATACCAACCGGAGGAACGCCCCCCCCCCCCCCCCCAGCTGACGTATTGGGCCTGTTAGTTTAGGGAGAAAAAGGCTGTCGGGGTTTGCAGCGTTCAGCTGCTGCCCAACAGATGCGCCTTCTCGTGGAATAACTGCGTGACCGTACTGCTTGGCTGCGCTCCGTCAGTTGCCCACACCCACGAAGTCGCCACTGGCTGGTGAAGGCTCCACGCCCTCTCCGTACATGAAACATAAAAAATAAATACAAACTTTAGACAATTCACAACCATTACAAATATTACAAAAAATACATAAACAAAAAACTAAATTAAACCTATATTCACCTGTAAACTAGGCTGACACTGGTGGAGGGGTGACGCTTCAATTTCGCGTCCCACTACAATGGTTGTGTGTGATGTCCTTAGGTTAGTTAGATTTAAGTAGTTCTACGTTCTAGGGGACTGATGACCTCAGAAGTTAAGTCCCATAGTGCTCAGAGACATTTGAACCATTTTTTTTACGTACATCTCGAATCGCATGCCTCGCAAACGGCCATTGCCCATACAGCGAGACAGAGTCCAAATAACAAAGAAACTCGACAGTAGATGACTGGAGCCGTTTAGTATAGTTGGATGAATCATGTTTTCGCCACTCATTTTTAATGATGCCAGGTGTCGAGTGCAGTGACATCTCGCTGAGGTTTTCATCCCGCGGCGTAGTTCAGGCTGGACGTGCTCCTATAACACTTTGGGGATGTAAGCGTAGGCTTCCGCGGCCGTTGTCTTCTTCAATAAAATTCTTCAGGGTATCAGACCGCATCGTCATAATTTAAAATGCGCCAACGTTTCGGCCAGCGTTGCAGCTAGCCTTCATCAGGGCCTTACGTTAACGTACCGTGAAAGCGAAGAAAGGCATTTCGACAACGAAGTGCTGCCCTTCCTTCTCCAACTTCATGATGAGTGCGCCGTGTTCACTCCCGTGTCATAAACGCTCCTTTCGAGTTTCTCTTTCCAGGATGCTACATGTAGTCCTCTAGCGCGTGCGCCTATGACGCTTTCTGCCACAAGTGCATATTATCTTAACCTACAGCTAGCAAGTGTTCCATTACATTTAGCGCAAAAGTTTATTCCTGTTCAGTTTCAGCTATCACTGCTGCATCAGCAGTGAAACGCACTGTCTCTGACAAATAACAACAGTTCGTTAATTCCCTATTCAGTGGACAAATAAACGTCAGCGGTGACAGTGAACTTGGCTTACATCGTTCCTGCTTTCGACTTATACAAATATGTCAGTGCAGACTATTCTATTTCACTTTGAAGAAAAACTGGATTTCCATCTCCCTACCTAAAGAAGGAAAATAATTTTTCTTCATTCCAGATTATAAAACGGTTTTCCATGTTCATAGCGCCACAATAAGCACCAAAGTATGACTTTTGCATTCGAATGTGCTTCTCAATTCAATATATGCACACACCACACAGTGGCTTCACGGTGTCTTTATGCACGTCAGTCACTTGCAGTAAACAGAAGACGATCACTTTCTTTGATCAAATCTAAGGCGAGGCGCCAGAAGTGATCAAATGAATTTGACGAAAGATAACATTTGACAAAAGTTCCCTATTGCACTACATCAAATATATTTGACAACGTAACTTCGTCATAAAAATTTGATACTATAATACGGAACTTCCTTCTGCTCTGCAGAAGTGTTGCGTTGTCCGGATAGGGCTGGGCGCCGCTTATTAGACGCCAGTTTTTTCTCCCTGCAGTATTTTCCTGGCCGTGGACCTCCGGCATGACGACCGCCGAGATCCGACGCTCCGGGCAACTGGCGGAACAGCGTATTCCTATCGCGTTGTCTCTCAGCTTCAGGTCAGGCCTCTCATATTTTAGTTTCAACGCCAACATTAAAACTTTATATCACTGTAGCTATGTTTCAAATAGCGTTCCAATACCGTGGAGTATAGCGTTCCACTTGAAAAAACCCTTACTCGCTTTTTTTTTTTTTTTTTTTTTTACGAGAAAGTGTATTAGCCATTAAACCGTCCTTTGCGACTTATCCTGTTCATTCCATACTACGATTATTGTGTTTCAATACTACTTTCGCCTAAGGACAGAATAGATAATACATTTTTACCATAAACCGAAGAAATAAGCCAATAAATAATTTTCCACCGTTTCATTCTGAGCAGAAAGAGTATAGCTGTATAGGAATTTGATCTCAAAGCCTTTTGAATGTCAGGAGAATATCTTAGACGCTGTAGCACCTCGCTCGATCGGTGGGGGATAAAATATGCGAGTACACTGTAATGTGAGCTACTCAGCTGTTATAGGGCAACAGCAAGATGCAGAGAAACTGCGACCTCTCTATCTTTCCCAGCTAGCTGAAGCCCTCTGTTTGCATGCCACATAATAACATGTATGCGATATTCTCCCAGGCTACCCTGTACAGTAAATTTATTTGGTTCTCTTTTTCCGAGTGAACCTTCATCCAACTTAAATGAAGACACACTAAGAACTCTGTATGTTTCTTATTTTTTATTTTTATTGAAGAACTAGCCATGTAGACACCATTAACACGTACGCGACTGGTTTGTGTTTGGCGGACAAAACGAGCTGGACGTCGACAGGTCCTAATTCCATATGTATGATGTCCCTCTTTGCTCGTATTTGAATAGTAGCGCATCTTGTTTCGGAAGGCGATCTGTTTGAAAAACTGAAGACAATGGTCGGCCGCTGTGGCCGAGCGGTTCTAGGCGCTTCAGTCCGGAACCGAGCGACCGCTACGGTCGCAGGTTCGAATCCTGTCTCAGGCATGGATGTATGTGATGTCCTTAGGTTAGTTAGGTTTAAGTAGTTTCAAGTCTAAGGGACTGATGACCTCAGATGTTAAGTCCCATAGTGCTTAGAGCCATATGAATCATTTTTTTCTACTGTTTCCAATACAGTTGAAATCAGAGAGTATGGCATAGGCAGAAGATGGTAATAGTTGGATTCCATAGGCACAGAATCTATGCATTAAGATGCTATCGAACTGAAATTAAGAATAATGTCACCATTAGCATTTTTTAAATATTTTGTTTTCTACGAAAGGTCATCCATTTATTCAGATATTTTTAATCAATACTTTCATTTCGCAAACTTCTCCCGCGATGCATCATTGGCCCAAGTTCCCACAGGACACTGTCGCGCCCACCCACTGCTGGTCCGCCCCCTGCCCGTGACGTCACTAGACCGCCCTGCCAGTGCTCCAGGGCCGGCAGCGTCTGTTCTCCTGCACCAGAGGCGCTGCGTTACCTTCGGACAGACCTGTCTCCTCCGCTGTCGTTATGACCCTGAATGTACTCTGTCTCAGTTCTCCGACCAAGGAAAAGTCCTTGGCGGTGCCGGGGTCACTCACATACAGCGACATTCACTTACATAGGTAGATTGTATCTCACAAAAAATATTGCCGTACTGCCGTTTTCTAATAAAACCATTTCAAAGAACAGGTCCCAACAAATCACTTGAGAGACTGACTGTAAAGCGTCCAAAGGACAAATCTCACATTAACAGATCGAACAGGACAAGTTTATGGGCAATGGCTTCCAAGAGAGAAAATTCACGGGAATTGTTCTTATTAAACTGTCTCCTATGTTTAGACCATAATCCAAATGAACCAGCTTGGGGACGGAATTTTTGATTAGCTGCCCACTCATAAATGTCATGAACTAACTGTGCGACAGTTATGAAATAATGTCCATTCACTCCATCAACTTTTACGCGGAGAACAAAGTGATTTCTGTGTCTGTCGGTGATCTGTATAATTACTAAGCAGCACTGTGGTTCGAATTCAACATTTTTCAAGCACTGCAAACCCAGTAAAGTCTTGTGTGTCTTCAAAAGAATCCTCTGAATGATGATTTCCTTCATAAATCAAAGGATTCTACTTGAGACTGGTTATTAGAATGCAGGTAAGCATATTGAGGAAAGATTGTCTGTGGTAACTCCCAAAAAAGATTTCTCCATGTATCTGGATTTGTCGTGGTATGTTCAGTCAATGGATCTCCCGAGCATCAACATCCAGTCACATCAACTACAGCATTTCCAGTAAGAAACCTATGCCGTACGAAAATTATGACGTCAGAGTGCAAGAGGTAATCTGACTAATGCGTGGACCAATTACATGAGCAGAAATGTGATGGCTTATAAGGAAATGACGCAGTGGATACACCGGTTTCCGTCAAATCACCGAAGTTAAGCGCTGTCGGGTGTGGCCGACACTTGGATGGGTGACCATCTGGGCCGACGTGCACTGTTGCCATTTTTCGGGGTGCACTTAGCCTCGTGATCCCAATTAAGAAGCTACTCGACCCAATAGCAGCGGCTCCGGTCAAAGAAAACCATCATAAAGACCGGGAGTGCGGTGTGTTGACCACACGCCCCTCCTATCCGCATCCTCTTCGGAGGATGGCACGGTGGCCGGATGGTCCCGATGGGCCACTTGTGGCCTGAAGACGGAGTGCTATGCTATAAGGAAATGAAGTTTATTGAACACATACTATGAAAAAAGAAAGTGTCAATATATGTGCCAGTTAAGGGCTATAACGGGTGAGGAAGAAGATCCCCATCAAGTTCTTTGAACTCCTCTGGGGTGCGCAGACTTGTGCGAGGCTATGTGTGTCATGGAGAAGGAAAAGTCCGTTTGCGTTTTTGTCCCTACGAACACTCTGAAATCGTTTCTTCAGTTCCCTGAGGATAGCACAATACACTTCAGTGGTGATCGTTGCGCCACAAGAGAAGACATCAGACACAAAATATCAGCTTCACTTCACCGGCTTTGAATGTTTTTTTCCGAGGAAAGGCGGTGTGGTGCCACTTCATGGATTTCCGTTTTGTTTCCGGTCCGAAGTGACGAACTCATGTTTCATCGCCTGTGACGATGTTCAACAAAAAACTATGAACATCAGCATCTTAAAGTGATAGCACTCTGTACAGATGGTCCTTCGTTGTTCGTTATGGTGTTCTATTAGGCGGCGACAAACCCAGCGGGCACATACCTTTGAGTGCCCCAAATAGTGGACGAATATGTCAGTACTACCAGTAGGGACGTCCGGTTGTGCATTGATATGTCTGATTGTGATACGTCGATCATTTCGAATGAGAGTGTCCGTACGTTCCAGAATTGCAAGAGTCACAGCTGTGTGCGGCCGGCCGCAACGCGCGAGATCGGACTGGTTTGAGAGACCTTATTGCGATGATGACAGACGCGTCGCCCAAAGACTCACTGTGCTTTTGTTCACCGTCGGCTCTCCGTAAACACTGTCTGGTTTTCTGCCATAACAAACTCAGTGACAGCTGTCAGCTTAGAATGCAGGCGCCATTTTGAAGACTACGTAAAGGGCCGCCACCTACCGGAGCTTCATGTATCTATCGGGGCTGAAGAAGGAACACAACAAATTCTGCATTTTTTTCAACCAAAACTGATGGAGAAAAAATGTGTTGCCTTACTTATTGAACACCGCTCGTATTTTTCTGAAGCAACGTAAATAATTAAAATGTCAATAATAAATTAATCTGTAGGAAAACATTTTAACTATACAGAGTTAATTTAACTGTTTAATTAAATGTGCCGTAGATTATTGCATGATTTGTTTCTAAATGATGTGGAACGAGTCAGTTTACAGGTTAGGTACGCAGAACTTGTGTGTTTACTGGCCATTTACAGATGATTAAATAATAAAGTGACTCAAATTTAATAAAAACGAGCATATTATTCTTTCACTAGCAAAACATATCAAACGTTTACAACAAAAATAAACTGTAATAAATGGTTGTAGCTCCGTCATAAGTTGCATCGAGGAGTATCTTTTTTTATGGTCATTAGCTTCAGACACCTGTGTCCATTTTTAGACCATCTGTCCCGTAAGTTTGACAAATACAGACGATGGCCCATGTACAGGAACTGCATCTGCAATAATCAAAGTGATATATGGCTGACTTAACAACAGCATGCTGCAAGTTTGTACAAAACCAAACATCTTTGTCTTCTGTACTACCCGTGCACCACCCATGCTATTAGTTCGTAAATGAGGATTCGGGTGTTCATTAGAAGTACATGTGCAGAAGAAACGATTTCGGCTCATCTTTAAAATATGATTTGCTGCCACTAAAAATTTTAAATTTCTGTCCTTGCATGTTGATCTCCTTTCTGTGCCAGCTATAGCGTTAGTGATGAGTGATGGAAGTCAGTTCTTCTTCCAGTGTTGTGGCTGTGAACACCACTTTTCTTATCGAATTGTGATGAATCATTTATGACAAACTTTATTACCGAGCGTTCAGTGTGACCTGTCTATGTGAACGGGGTCGAAACAACGTATAGATAGCGTTGGAAGGAACTGAAAAGTACCGTTTGTCAGGTAAACAGAGAATTTTTCGGTAGGCCATTAATAACAGATTGGAAGAATTTGAGACTGCTTAATTCATACGTAAAATGATAAAACCGTAAGGTTTCGTGGAGCCGGTTCCTCTAAATGAAACACGTTGCTTTCAAAATGTAGGAAGACTTTCGGTCGTGAACTAAGCGACAGAGGGCTGTAGCTCTGAAAGCACTGTACATGCCGCGACCTGGCCGGGGAGCGCTACTCAGTATGGTGGATGAACTGTCTTGCTGTACACACGTGTCTCTTCCGACACCCGCTCGCGCCCACCTGTTCCAGCGACAGGCGATATCCAAAACTTTCTCCTCTATACTGCAAAATTCTATATTAATTGCTGACTAAATTATTGTGCAAACAAAAATAAATATAAATGACTTTTGTCTGCAAATTTTCTGCGCTTTGTGCATTTCCTCTTCCAACGAAAAGTTACAGTGGGAAGTTGAGGTAACATATGCTTAACTCGTAAAAGTTGGTGGTGGGTGACCGATACGTGTTATCACCAGTCGCTGTCATACGGTCAGTCTTTGTTGCAAAGTTGTGCCATAACGGAAAATTATGCCACAGGGCATTAATGAGTTGAAACACCAAAATACGTTAGGATCGTTGTGCGTAAAAAGAACTGGCGATTGATGCAAAGAGTAAAATTTGCTGATATTAGCTTTGTAAGAAAGTTAATAGGATGATCCTTGTAACTCATGTTTTCGTCAGTATACACACTGGAAAATTCCCGACATTCTGCCGCGTTCGCTGACTCTCGTTCATGCGCCCTATTACTCGTCGGTGATATACTACTTGTTGTACAGTATGAATTATCATGTAGTCCTTTAAGTAATTATATGAAAAACATTATTAACAACTTTTTTCTGTTGATATCTAAAGAACAGAATTAATTGTGCGAAAATGGCTCTGAGCTCTATGGGACTTAACATCTGAGGTCATCAGTCCCCTAGAACTTAGAACTACTTAAACCTAACTAACCTAAGGACATCACACACATCCATGCCCGAGGCAGGATTCGAACCTGCCACCGTAGCGGTCGCGTGGTTCCAGGCTAAAGCGCCTAGAACATTATTTGTACCTTCTTGAGACTTCCTTAAAGTATATACGAGGGTAGGAACTTTAAGAGTGGCAACTATTTATTTACAGCTCGTACAAAATAGATACGTGTTTCAAAGTTTTACTGTCCTTCAAAATAGTCACCAGTATTGTGTATAACCCGTTTCCAGCTATGTGGAAGTCGTAGGATACTCTTAGCAGTGCCAGTTGTGTTGGCAGTTCGAGAGGCGCGGTGTATTGCCCGACGAATTTGTAGCAGTTCTGAAGCGAATGCCGTGAAGTGTTTCCTTCATTTTAGAAATCGAGTTGAACTCACGAGGGCTGAAGTCAGGGAAGTGCAGTAGGTGGTATAGCACTTAGCAACCCCATCAGTCAAACGAATCAGTAACAGCTTGCGCTGTACGTGCTTGAGCATTGTCCTGCAAAATGATGGTCAGATCCTGCGGAAAGTGTCATCATTTCTGTCTCTACCATGTTCATTTTTGGAACTCAACCTACGATCAGCTTAGAGACAGAAGTGTTGACACTTTCTGCAGGATCTGACCATCATTTTGCAGAACAATGCCCAAGCACGTACAGTGCAAGCTGTTACTTATTTGTCTAACTGTGGGGCTGCTAAATGCTGTACCACCTACTGCACTCCGCTGACTTAAGCCCTCGTGAGTTCAACTAGATTTCTTAACTGAAGGAAACACTTCACGGCATTCGCTTCAGAACTGCTAGAAATTCGTCGGGCAGTAGACCCCGCCGCTCGAACTGTCAACACAACTGGCACTGCTAAGAGTATCCTACGACTTCCACATCGCTGGCAACATGTTATACACATTGCTGGTGACTACTTTGAGGGTCAGCAAAACTTTGAAAGACGAACATATTTTGTACGAGCTGTAAATAAAGAGTTTCCACGGTTAAATTTCCAACCCTCGTATCATGTATGACATGTGTCGAGTGGTGGGTGAGCTGTACAAGGAATAAGAGTGGTACCAAAACTGAATCCTCTGGGGAAAGACAGAAACTCACCACAAATGACTGCCGCTTCTCAAACGCTTGTGGCGAAAGGGACTGAATGAGGCAGTTGCGCAGCACGACTCTGAAAATTGTCGGGATGACTTGACCGAAACAATAGAGCGAGTAATGCCTGCATATGGGTGTAAGACCTTTCCCTAGAGTGCGCAGTGCTGTATAGAGCTCCTACATTTACTTTTGTAATGAGGAGCGGAGCGCTGTTCCTGGCGATACACATCTGCTAGCCGTGTAGGCAGACAGCTCACGGCAATCCGCTTCCGCAGATGGGATCGGTACAAATTTCTCTCGAGCCAGCGTCCTACCCGCGGCCGGTGCGATTGACTTGTACAAATGTGCTGCGGCTGCGCGGCGGGAAAGGGCAGAGCCTCCTCCCGTACCGGGGAAGCCGAGATAAGCAGGCCAACGGCGCAGCGGCACGGCGACTGTTTTGAAATGCTAACGAGACCAGCTGGAAGCGGCTGATTGACAACGCGGACGCACGCGGAACTACTATAGGAGCACACACGGCACGCCGCGGTTCTGTCGATTGCTGCCCTTCCTTATCTAGCCTAGCGCGCACTCGCGTCTCTGTTAACTTTTATAGCTCTCGCGCCCTCGTCGGTAATTGTTTTCCGAGTGGCCGTCGGCGACCTTTATATCTTCATTTTTACCGACAGCGGGGCGCCAACTTTTATAGCCGCATTGTCTTCCGACGTGTGCGCCGCGTCTGGCAGTTAATTCCTCTCGCCGGCGGATTATTCACAGCGCCGCAGAGTCGGAGCCAGGGGGCGGATATCGGCTCGGGTGCAACGAACCGGCGGCGGTCACGGCACTCGGACGTTTGTTATTGACCGGCCGACCGCCGGGCGCTCTGCAAAAAGCGAGAGAGGTCCCGGCCAGCCAAATCGGCGAGCAACTCTTTTGGAGGTGCCTTAGAAAGATTAATGAGCGCTTTCCGCACAGTCATAGCCGCCGGGATAAAATCACTCCGGCTCAGCCGAAGGCTCTCGCTCTATTTCTTTCGATAAGCTGCCTGGGAGATGCGTCTCACGACCTAACCTGTTGCAAACTGATACAGCGTCTCCGAAAGGACGCCAGCCTCTCTCGTACAACGCAGCCTTTGTATCCTCGGTGGTTATGTTTTTTGGCTATCGGGCCGTGGTCCAAGGCGCATTTCTCGCCCTAACGTTCCGTCTCCTAATGGCGGAGACATCACAAGTGATTATAAAGCCACTAGAAGTAGTTTCTAGCTTAAACAAACCTAGCAATTCACTCAATGTCAGGTCGCGGATTCGCGCCGTCGTACGTTACGGAGGTCGGAGTGTGGAACGCACAAAGGCCACACCTTGTCTAGACTCAATCCTTCATTTCTTTAAGCTGCTTTCTATGCTTTTGAATTTCTATGGCCTCTCCGTACATCCTAACACAGTAACGATTGGACCTTGATAAAACGATAGTATCGGGGACACCAATTTGGTGATAGCCTGGTCCCTCTGAATGATATGCTGCAGCTCATTTGTCTGTATTTCCCAGACGAAAATTAATCTTATGTTCCTTAAGCTTAGTATCAATGCCTCTTTATTCAGTTCCTATGTACACTTCACTGTGTGTGCTAAGGATTTTTTATACTCCTTTTGTGGCAACTGGTGGGCGAAGATACTTTCACAGTGTTCAGATATTGACGCACCTCTCTTGTTAGTTAATGTACTGTGTAAGCAGTGTGACAGTTTTTACGAATTGGAGAAAAACTCCCCCTAATACTGGTGACAACCACTGGTGCAACTACTCCTTTTTTTTCCTTTTTTTTATAGTTATTAAATGGTCAGGAGGGGTTTAGTTACCCAACCTTAAGCGATATAGGAAATGAAAGGAATGAATAAAGCCTTTTAATTCACTATATTCTGAAAATTGACGATTCACACACTGATAAAATTTACTTAGACCTTTCTTTTCCTTGGACAGTTTGATTAGCAAAAAACTAATTACTGCACAATGTCTGTAATCAATAATCACATATCTGGTCACAACAAACAAACGAAAGTTACTTTCAGTGTATGCATACACAAGTCTCACAGAATCCCTACAGGGCGCAAGCATGCAACAACTACGAACACAAAAAGGCAAATTACCAAAAAACCTCAATACCAAAATCTGTTCCGGCGCCACTAGCACGGTCAGCGCAGGCTGCGGCCTCTCCTGCCGCCTGGCTTCTCTACACGCCACTCAAAATGGTTCAAATAGCTCTGAGCACTATGGGACTTAACATCTCAGGTCATCAGTCCCCTAGAACTTAAAACTACTTAAACCTAACTAACCTTGGACTTCACACACATCTGTGCCCGAGGCAGGATTCGAACCTGCGACCGTAGCAGGTGAAACGCCTAGAACCGCTCGGCCACCACGGCCGGTTCCACGCCACTCTCAACAACTGTTCGCTCGCTACCAGTCGCGATAATAATATCTCATGCTAAAAGTTCGCGTGTGTGCGCAACAGCAGAATCAATAGCCAACTTTCAAAAAAAAAAAAAGATATGAACGTCCACCTTTCAACGTTGCTCTCGTGATCCCTCCCGTTACCTCTAGTGTGAAAGGTTACTCGGAATTTCGACCGGAATTATGATGTGGATGGAAGTGCAGCCCTAACGACTCCGGGCTTTGCGAGAAAACTCTAGCAAGCCCATCACAAGTAACTTAGTTCTCGATATTCTCGTGGGCAGTGAAACTGCGTAGTTTGTAATCTTCGCTGTACAGTAGGCTACTGTTCATAATTGATCAGTTTGGTCGTAAATGAAACGCTGGCCTTAAATTTAGTTGAATTCTGTGTTTTATTGAACCAGCAGGCAGATATTAGCTGAAAATGATAGACATGTCACCGTAAGAGCCGCTGTTGAGGGAGCTACGAGATAATCTCGTTTTACAAAAATTACGTCCGCATTCTGCAAAGTCCAAACAACACCTTCCTCTCTGGCGTTCTCAGTGACGGAAGTGGTGCACTTAGTCCAGAGTCATTAATATGTTCACAGTTTAATCTGCCTTATGGAAGTGGTCCATGAAAAACAATATTTTTGTAAAAAGTTATCTAGTCATTCGTCATTTTCACATAATAGTTCTACACCTACGTAATTACCAACACTAATAAAAATTTCAGGTTCCTTTGTTTAACAGTAGAAGGAATATGAACTCAGTAGCTGTTTTGAAACTTTTGAAAAGAAAGTTACGTTTTAATGTTTACTTTGCCGGCCGCTGTGGCCGAGCGGCTCTAGGCGCTTCAGTCCGGAACCGCGCTGCTGCTACGGTCGCAGGTTCAAATCCTGCCTCGGGCATGGATGTGTGTGATGTCCTTAGGTTAGTTAGGTTTAAGTAGTTCTAAGTCTAGGGGACTTATGACCTCGGCTGTTAAGTCCCATAGTGCTTAGAGCCATTTGAATGTTTACTTTTCTCTTAAAGTGACCCTCAAGTTTTGTGTATTACTTTAGTGTTGTAAAAATCCAAATAAGATTCTAGTTTCAACATCTATCGAAATAAGGTGTACTTCAGAATTCAGATATATGAAGCCATTTAAATATTTTAAGCACGGACGGAGGCTCAACACGATAAGTTTGAGGCGATTTAGGGAGCATTACGAATACGCCGTCTGCTAAGCTCCCTCATGAGCTATGAATTCTCAACAGGTAACTACTTTTTATAAATATGCAGATTCTGAAGTCAAGCATTTCTTTAGATTATATGGCATTTTGTATTCAGTAGAAAGTTAGATGGGTTTTCGGTTTCTTGCAAGAATTTTGGTATTATCAAAGAAGATTAAGTAACTTTTATGTTTAAATTTTTTCACAGTCTATTAGTTTTGCATGTTGCAAAAACGGTTGCACGGGTAAATAATGCAACACTTTTGTCTCAAATCAGCTGGATTTTATTTAGGATTATTCCAAAAAATGGCTCTGAGCACTATGGGACTTAACTTCTGAGGTCATCAGTCCCCTAGAACTTAGAACCACTTAAACCTCACTAACCTAAGGACATCACACACATCCATGACCGAGGCACGATTCGAACCTGCGACCGTAGCAGTCGCGCGGTTCCTGACTGTAACGCCTAGAGCCTCTCGGCCACCCCGACCGGCCTAGATTATTCCGATACGCTATATTATTACCCAGGCAATTGGGCTACAAAGCCCCATTTTGCAGCACAATGTCTGTTCAGTGCGATGGCCTTACGCTTTCTTACTAGGAGGGTCTGTATGCCCACTGTACTGGTCGACGCCGGAGCCAATGTGTTGCTGCATCAGTAACCTCCTCGCAGAGTGCATTCTTCATTGCACCAAACAGATGAACGTTAGCACGTCCCAGCATCGTGGGAGTCACGGCATGCGGGTGATCGTACAGATTTCCGTGACACTGTTGCGATGATGACAACCGTATCGCAACGACTGACCGTGTTTTTGTTCACTGCCAGGTATCCGCAGACGTTATGCATGCACCTATCTGTATCTGCAATGCTCTGTTATTCCGCCAAAAGAAATTCAGTGACAGCTCTCTGCTTGGATCACACCTCCGCGAGGCGCACGAGAAAGACAGGCCCTGTCGCGTACGTCACAGGACTTAACACTGCAGGTCTTAAGTGTGGCAGCAGAATCCGGCGGGAAGCGAGTAACTGTTTCAGACGATTTCCATGATTCTGGACCGCATCTTTCAATGAGTGCAAGTTCTCGACAGCATACGACACAGTTAAGACCTTTAGTGGGTGCATTTTCAATTAAATATTGATTTCACGTGGCCACTGCACGGAGTCGAGCGTTAACAGTGTGGCGGAGAAGCCGACTAGAGTGACGTCGCATGTTCGTAACAGAGCCCGGCACCTCCATTACAGACGTCTTTTTTAAGGTTATTTATAGCGCCGTCGCCTATCGGAACTTCGTAAAACTATAGTGCCTGAAGTGGGAATATTCCACGATGACCCACAAATAATTCCGAATTTTGTAAAACGAAACTCGCCGAGAAAAAAAAAATGTTGCGTTATTTATTTAACGCCCTAGACTGGTTAAAAAACGTTTTTTCTTTATTAAACCTGCGAATATAAACCGACCATTACAAATTTGTGCAAGTACAGGCGTCAAAGGTAGGATACAGACCTTTGAGGATCTAACTATACGATACATAACCACACTGAAGCATCAAAGAATCTGGTATAGGCATGCGTATTCAAATACGGAGACATGTAAACGGGCAGAATACGGCCGTGCGGTCGGCAACGCCTATATAAGGCAACAAATTACTGGCGCAGTTGTTAGATCGGTTACTACTGTTACAATGGCAGGTTATCAAGATTTAAGTGAATCTGAACGTGGTGTTACAGTCGGCGCACGAGCGATGGGACACAGCATCTCCGAGGTACCGATGAAGTGGGGATTTTCGCGTACGACCATTTCACGAGTGTACCGTCAATATAAGGAAATCGGTAAAACATCAAATCTCCGACATCGCTGCGGCCGGAAAAAGATCCTCAAAGAACGGGACCAACGACGACTGAAGAGAATCGTTCAACGTGACAAAAGTGCGACCCTTCAGCAGATTGCTGCAGATTTCAATCCCGGGTCATCAACAAGTGCAACAGTGCGAACCATTCGAGGGAACATCATCGATATGGGCTTTCGAAGCCGAAGGTCCAGTCGTATACCCTTGACGACTGCACGACACAAACCTTTATTTCTCGCCGGGACCCATCAACACCGACACTGGACTGGTGATGACTGGAAACATGTTACCTGGTCGGACGAGTCTCATTTCAAATTGTATCGAGCGGATGGATGGGTCGGTTCTAGGCTCTCAGTCCGGAACCGCGCGACAGCTACGGTCGCAGGTTCGAATCCTGCTTCGGGCATGGATGTATGTGATGTCCTTAGTTTAGTTAGGTTTAAGTAGTTCTAAGTTCTAGGGGACTGATGACCACAGATGTTAAGTCCCATAGTGCTCAGAGCCATTTGAACCATTTTTTTGATGGATGGGTACTGGTTTGGAAACAACCTCATGAATGCACAGACCCTGCATGTGAGCAGGGGACTGTACATGCTGGTGGAGGCTCTGTAATGGTGTGGGGCGTACGCGGTTTGAGTGATATGGCACCCCTGATACGTCTAGATGCGACTCTGACAGGTGATACGTACGTAAGTATAATGTCTGATCACCTGCATCCATTCATGTCCACTGTGCATTCCGACGGACTCGGGCAATTCCAGCAGGACAGTGCGACACTCCACAAGTCCATAATTGGTACAGAGTCGCTCCAGGAATATTCTTCTGAGTTTACAGACTTTCGCTGGCCACCAAAGTCGGCAGACGTGAGCATTGCTGAGCATATCTGAGATGACTTGCAACCTGCTGTTCAGAAGAGATCTCCACCCACTCATACCCTTACTCATTTACGGACAGCCCTGCAGGATTCATGGTGTCAATTGCCTCTAGCAATACTTCATCCATGCCACGTCGTGTTGCGGCACTTCTGCGTGCTCGCGAGGGCCCTAAACGATATTAGGCAGGTGAACCAGTTTCTTTGCTCTTCAGTATAGATTCAGTATTGAAATACTCGATGTTGTTGTTGCTGTAGTCTTCAGTCCTGAGACTGGTTTGATGCAGCTCTCCATGCTACTCTATCCTATGCAAGATTCTTGATCTCCCAGTACTTACTGCAACCTACATCCTTCTTAATCTGCTTAGTGTATTCATCTCTTGGTCTCCCTCTACGATTTTAACCCTCCACGCTGCCTTCCAATGCTAAATTTGTGATCCCTTGATGCCTCATAACATGTTGCACCAATCGATCCCTTCTTGTCAAGTTGTGCCACAAACTCCTCCCCAATTCTATTCAATACCTCCTCATTAGTTATGTGATCTACCCATCTAATGTTCAGCATTCTTCTGTAGCACCACATTTCGAAAGCTTCTATTCTCTTATTGTCCAAACAATTTCTCGTCCACGTTTCACTTCCATACATGGCTACACTCAATACAAATACTTTTAGAAACGACTTCCTGGCACTTAAATCTATACTCGATGTTAACAAATTCCTCTTCTTCAGAAACGCTTTCCTTGCCATTGCCAGTCTACATTTTATATCCTCTCTACTTCGACCATCATCAGTTACCTTGCTCCCCAAATAGCAAAACTCCTTTACTACTTTAAGTGTCTCATTTTCTAAACTAATTCCCTCAGCATCACCCGACTTAATTCGACTACATTCCATTATCCTCGTTTTGCTTTTGTCGATGTTCATCTTGTATCCTCCTATCAAGACACTGTTCATTCCGTTCAACTGCTCTTCCAAGTCCTTTGCTGTCTCTGACAGAATTACAATGTCATCGGCGAACCTCAAAGTTTTTATTTCTTCTCCATGAATTTTAATACCAGCTCCGAATTTTTCTTTTGTTTCCTTTACTGCTTCCTCAATATACAGATTGAATAACATCGGGGAGAGGCTACAACCCTGTCTCACTCCCTTCCCAACCGCTGCTTCCCTTTCATGCCCCTCCACTCTTATAACTGCCATCTGGTTTCTGCACAAATTGTAAATAGCCTTTCGCTCCCCTGCCACCTTTACAGTTTGAAAGAGAGTGTTCCAGTCAACATTGTCAAAAGCTTTCTCTAAGTCTACAAATGCTAGAAACGTAGGTTTGCTCGCGATACACTGTCCAAAATGTTAGAAATGTAAACGCTTGTTCAGAGGTGCAAGCGGATGCTGGTGGTCAGTGGCGATTTGTTCTGTGGCTCGTGCTGGTTTGCATGCGCCCCTGTGTCGCCTCCCATCGCCACGCACGCTATGTGGGCCAGCGTGATGGATGCGGCGCCACTCCGGACGACAGGCCCGCCTTGTGGCGGCGCGGCGCGCAAAAACCGCGAGCTCTTATTTCGGGCAAACTGCTGGCGGCGGCGCCGCAGCGGCCCCACTGTACACGGTATACTGCGCCTGCCCGACCGCGGTCCGCAAGGTGTGGCGGTGCACCACCCTGCTCCGACCTGTTACGCAGTCCTGCCGACTTGCAGGCGCGGGAGACAAACTACGCTACGGACTGGTCCACAGATTCACACTGGCAACCTCACTCACAGTCCCACTGTCACAGTTCAGTACACCCTTACACTTGTCAGTGACTACGGTGTGTAGCTGCTCTTTTCCTAGTACTTAGTATCGCGCCTTTAAGTGTAAAGTTGGCTTACCGTACACTCTACCTCTAAAACTGAATGACGCACATACTTCGCATATCATACTTAAGTGCCTGGCACAGGGTTCATAGACCCATCTTCACAATAATACTCTGTTATTCCACTCTCGAACAGCACGGAGAAGAAAACCTATAACCTTCCGTGCGAGCTCTGATTTCCCTTATTTTACACTAGTGGCCATTAAAATTGCTGCACCAAGAAGAAATGCAGATGATAAACGGGTATTCATTAGACAAATGTATTATACTAGAACTGACATGTGATTACATTTTCACGCAATTTGGGTGCATAGATCCTGGCCGTAATAACGGCCTTGATACGCCTGGGCATTGAGTCAAACAGAGCTTGGATGGCGTGTACAGGTACAGCTGCCCATGCAGCTTCAACACGATACCACAGTTCATCAAGAGTAGTGACTGGCGTATTGTGACGTGCCAGTTGCTCGGCCACCATTGACCAGACGTTTTAAATTGGCGAGAGATCTGGAGTATGTGCTGGCCAGGGCAGCAGTCAAACATTTTCTGTATCCAGAAAGACCAGTACAGGACCTGCAACATGCGATCGTGCATTATCCTGCTGAAATCTAGGGTTTCGCAGGGATCGAATGAAGGGTAGAGCCACGGGTCGTAACACATCTGAAATGTAACGTCCACTGTTCATAGTGCCGTCAATGCGAACAAGAGGAGACCGAGACGTGTAACCAATGGCACCCTATACCATCACGCCGGCTGATACGCAAGTATGGCGGTGACGAATACACGCTTCCAATGAGCGTTCAATGCGATGTCGCCAAACACGAATGCGACCATCGTGATGCTAAACAGAACCTGGATTCATCCGAAAAAATGACGTTTTGCCATTCGTGCACCAAAGTTCGTCGTTGAGTACACCATCGCAGGTGCTCCTGTCTGTCATGCAGCGTCAGGGGTAACCGCAGTCATGGTCTCCGAGCTGATAGTCCATGCTGCTGCAAAAGTCGTCCAACTGTTCGTGCAGATGGTTGTTGTCTTCCAAATGTCCCCATCTGTTGACTCAGGGATAGAGACGTGGCTGCACGATCCGTTACAGCTATGCCCATAAGATGCCTGTCATCTCGACTGCTAGTGATACGAGGCCGTTGGGATCCAGCACGGCGTTCCGTATTACCCTCCTGACACACCGATTCCATATTCCGCTAACAGTCAGTGAATCTAGACGAACGCGAGCAACAATGTCGCGATACGATAAACCGCAGTCGCGATAGGCTACAATCTGACCTTTATCAAATTGGGGAACGTAATGGTACGCATTTATCCTTCTTACACGAGGCATCATAACAACATTTCACCAGGCAACGCCGGTCAATTGCTGTTTCTGTATGAGAAATCGGTTGGAAACTTTCCTCATGTCAGTACGTTGTAGGTGTCGCCACCGCCGCCAACCTTGTGTGAATGCTCTGAAAATCTAATCATTTGCATATCACTGCATCTTCTTCCCGTCGGTTAAATTTCGCGTCTGTAGCAGTCATCTTCGTGGTGTAGCAATTTATTGGCCAGTAGTGTATTATGTTGATCGTTTCTCCACATGTAGGTCGGCGTAAGTAAAATATTTTCGCATTCGGAGGAGAAAGTTGGTAATTTAAATTTCGTGAGAAGATACTGCCGCAACGGAAAACCCCTTTGTTTTAATGATGACCACCCTAAATCCTGTATCATGTCAGTGACACTCTCTCTTCTATTTCTCGATAGTACAAAACATTCTGCCCTTCTTTGAACTTTTTCGATGTACTCTGTCAATCGTGTCTGGTAAGGATCCCACACCACGCATAAGTAATGTAAAACAGGAGGGACAAGCGTTGTGCAGGCAGTCTCAAGGTCTGTTACATTTTCTAAGTGTCCTGCCAATAAAACGCAGCCTTCGGTTTCCTTTCCCCACAGCATTTCCTATGTGTTATTTACAATTTGAGTTGTTCGTAATTGTAATTCCTAGGTATTTAGTTGAATTTACGATCTTTAGCTTTGACTGATTTATCGTGTAAACGAAGTTCATTTAGCACTCATGTGGATGACCTCACACTTTTCTTTATTTACGGTCAACTGCCAATTTTCGCACCATTCACATATCTTTTCTAAATCGTTTTGCAATTGGTTTTGATCTTCTGATGACTTTTTACTACATCATCTGCAAACAACCTAAGACGGCCGGCACTTGTGGCCGAGCGGTTCTAGGCGCTTCAGTCTAGAACCGCGCGACCGCTAGGGTCGCAGGTTCGAATCCTGCCTCGGGCATAGATGTGTGTGATGTCCTTAGGTTAGTTAGGTTTAAGTAGTTCTAAGTTCTAGGGGACTGACCACCTCAGATATTAGGTTCCGTAGTGCTCAGAGCCATTTGAACCATTTGAACCCAAGACGGCTGCTCAGATTGTCTCCTAAATCGTTTACGTAGGCAAGGAGCAGCATAGGGCCTATAACATTACCTTGGGGAACGCCAGAAACCATTTCTGTTCTACTCGATGACTTTCCGTCAGTTATCTCTCTGACAGGAAATCACGAATCCAGTAGCGTAACTGACACGATATTCCACGAGCACGCAACGTCACTACTAGCCGCTTGTTTGGTACAGTGTCACAAGCCTTCTGGAAATCTTGGAATGCGGTATCAATTTGAAATCCCTTGTAAAAAGCACTCAACTCTTCGTGTGAGTAAAGAGCTAGTTGTGTTTCGCAATAACGATGTTTTCTAAAACCGTGTTGACTGTGTGTCAACAGACCGTTCTCTTCGACCTAATTCGTAATTTTCGACACCACATACGTTCGAAAATCCTGCTGCATGTCAACGTTAATGCTATGGCTCTGTAATTTAGTGGATTATCCCACTACATTTCTTGAATATTGGTGTGATCTGCGCAACTTTCCAATAGACAAAAACGTCAAGTGCAACACAATTATTTGCTTTGCATTTAAAGTGTTATACATCACACGTGAGAGTGGCTATAGAACTAAACTACGTAGCAGTCAACAACAAAAATTAGGAGGATGGTTTGCCAGTATGGCAAAGTGAAATCATTCATGAAATTAATCTTGGCTGTGGAACCTATTGGCCACTAAATAATGTTCTGTGCATTTCCACGCTATTAAAACGAATCTAAAACAAGGGTCTGCAGGCTCCTTTTGTCGCACGAGACATTGTTAAGCATGTCAGTACTCCAGGACCAATGATTTTGCTCCATACCTATTTGCCCACATTCCCCAAGATTTGGAGATCCGACAACGACTCGAGAAACAATGTCGCTAACCGCCAATGCGTCATCTTCCATAAACAAAGCACATTATCGGGTCTGAAGTCTGAAATAAGGAAAAAGAGACACATAAAAGTACCAGACTGAAAGCTTCCACGGCAAAGAGCGCCTCGTTCATTAGAATTCACCTGCAGCTGGCTACTGGGTCCGCATCTGATACGAGACATCTCCTTACCGAGCACGCACTCGCTTACTGCATCGCAACTCGTGAAAGTGACTAAGCCGACTGCAAGCCACTTGCGTACTCCTTGAAAGCTGTCTGTCCTTTCAGAGCAACTTTGCTGACGACTGACCGTCACAGACTCCCTGTCGGACATAGACGCTCTTAAACCATCGGATCGCCAATGGCTTTGCCGCAGTGGTAACGCCGGTTCCCGTCAGGACACCGAAGTTAAGCGCTGTCGAGCTGGGCTAGCACTTGTGTGGGTGACCATTCGGTCTGCCAAGTGCTGCTGGCAAGCGAGGTGCGCTCAGCCCTTGTGAGGCAAACTGAGGAGCTACGTGACAGAAGTAGCAGTTCCAGTCTCGTAAACAGACATACGGCCGGGAGAGCGGTGTGCTGACCACATGCCCCTCCATATCCCCATCCAGTGACGTCTGTGGGCTGAGGATGACACGGCGGCCGGTCGGTACCGTTGAGCCTGCATGGCCTGTTCGGGCGGAGTTCAAAACATTGAATCACTCCCATAGGCCTTTCTAATTGCCGCCTGGTCTCCACGACGGCTGCTGTCCGACTCCACGATTTTGTGAACCCCAAACTGCTCCACGAGCCTCGGAAGCAGCTCCCATCAAGAGAAAATCAATCGAACTTAAGCTAGCAAAGCAGGCCCCGAACATAACTCATTTCGGAGGATTAGGGAAAGTCTGGCCCATCATATGTAGGCTGGACGACGCATCCTGACCATGAACACCGGAAGTCACCTCTGGCATCCACAATAATCAAAGCGTGAACCAAAGGAGCACACCTGGAGTGACATCTTAAACAATGCGTTAATGTTTTGAAAGAGTTTCAGGTACTCAAGAAATGTGTAGTATCCTTGAAATTTTCCAAAAAAGATATTTTTTGTTCGTCTTCTGACTTGTTTCTTGCGGGCGACCATCATTTCCTTTGCACTGCGAACCATTGTGATGGGTGCAGCAAGGGGACGTTCCATTGTACCGTTTATTAAGGATTTCTCCTGTTCCATCCATGCATGGCGTGCGATGAGACTGATTGCTTAAATGCCTCCGTGCTTGTTGTAATTAGTCTGACCCTGTCTCCGCAACCCCTATCGGAGATGTGTTTAGGGCGCAGTAATATATTCCTAGATTCATTACTTAAAGTTGATTCTAGAAACATTCTACACAGGTTAGCGTCTATGTTCAAGCGTCTTCGTGACACTGTCCCATGGTTCGAACAAACCGTCCTTTCTTGTACCTGTAGAATGTCCCCTGTTAGTCACTTCGCCGGGTCTCGCTCACTTGAGCAGTATTCTTATACGGGTTGCATGAATGTTTTGTTTGCAGTCTCCTTTGTGAAGTGACTGCATTCCCCTAATATTCTGCCTAGGAACCATATTCTGTCTTCTGCTTTACCTGCTACTGAGACAATAAGGTCGATCCATTTTGTATCCATAGAAACTGTTATATCCAGGTGTTTGAAAGAGTTGTTAGATTGCGGCTATGACTCTCTGATGTTCTAGTCAGAGAATACTACGCTTTTTTTTATTTTTTCCCCCGTCAGAACAGCGCTTAGACGGTAGGTCCTCAGTTTTTGTCATTCACATACATTCGAATCGCTGTGTGTCCCTGTAGTTTCTTCCTTCTGCGGATCCCTTTATTACCATGGGAGTTACCCCTGATTTCTTAACACATGATTTTCACCCTCTCTCTTGCTCTGTGTTTTACACATGTTTCTTTCTTCGGTGATACTGTGGAGAACTTCATTTTGTATCTTGTCTACTTATTCTTCTCTAGTATTACACTTCAGATGCTTCGATTATCTTGTCTTCCGGTTTTCGCGCAGTCTGTTCTGTTCTCCTGACGTACGTTATCAAAATTCCTATCTCCACTTAAACCTGGTGGAGACCAGTAGACTCTCTTTCCCTGTAATAGGTTGCGCGGTAAATATTTCTTGCTGCGACCGTCGTGCGTTATTGTCCTCGCAAGGTAACAGCATTCCTTAACTCAGTCTTCCACTTCAGGTATCCGAGGTCGACAGTATCGCAGAGACAGCGTTTCCACACGCTTACGGCGGTCACAGGTGTCTGACGTCACATCGCCTCCTCCGGAGCCCGCGAGAGAAACGGACCCCGTGACGAACTTCTGACGTCATATTAGTTGCCTTGTCCGCCCTACTTTGCCAACGTTTGGTGCGTGCAACGCCCACGAGAAGTCAATATGTCAATGCAAAGGTACCTACTGAAGCTCCTTGTCGCGTGCTGTCGGGAGCCTGCATGGATTTAAACGCACGGCAAGACCTGTAGTATCACGCGCTGTGACGTACGCGGCATGGCCTGTTTTTCTCGTGAGCCTCGGCCCCCGCGGAACCATACGTGGAAGCCAACAGTCTGCGGTGTTTCCCGAATGAGACTTTCACTATGCTGCGGAGTGTGCGCTGATATGAAACTTCCTGGCAGATGAAAACTGTGTGCCGGACCGAGACTCGAACTCGGGACCTTTGCCTTTCGCGGACAAGTGCTCTACCAACTGAGCTACCCAAGCACGACTCACGCCCCGCCCTCACAGCTTTACTTCTGCCAGTACCTCGTCTCCTACCTTGCAAACTTTTCAGAAGCTCTCCTGCGAACCTTGCAGAACTAGCATTCCTGAAAGAAAGGATAGTGTGGAGACGTGGCTTAGCCACAGCCTGGGGGATGTTTCCAGTATGAGAATGTAAAGTTTGGAAGGTAGGAGAAGAGGTACTAGCAGAAGTAAAGCTATGAGGACGGGGCGTGAGTCGTGCTTGGGTGGCTCAGTTGGTAGAGCACTTGCCCGTGAAAGACAAAGGTCCCGAGTTCGAGTCTCGGTGCGGCACACAGTTTTAATCTGCCAGGAAGTCTCACACCAGCGCACACTCCGCTGCAGAGTGAACATCTCATTCTGGAAACATCCCTCAGGCTGTGGCTAAGCCATGTCTCAACAATATCCTTTCTTTCAGGAGTGCTAGTTCTGCAAGGTTCGCAGCAGAGCTTCTGAAAAGTTTGGAAGGTAGGAGACGAGGTACTGGCAGAAGTAAAGCTGCGAGGACGGGGCGTGAGTCGTGCTTGGGTAGTTCAGTTGGTAGAGCACTTGCCCGCGGAAGCAAAGGTCCCGAGTTCGAGTCTCGGTCCGGCACACAGTTTTAATCTGCCAGGAAGTTTCAGTCTGCGGTGTGCCAGAATGTGGGCCGTCACTTTACGGAGACAAATGCAAAGATTAGGTTTCATCATCCGACCATCGACAGCCCATCCAGTGGCTTCCCGTGTCTTGCCACTGAACGCATACTGTCGTTCGTCAACGGCAGGCACGGTTGATGCCGAAGTACAAACAGCGCCTTCGTCACTTGTCGCCGGCCACAGAACGAGTGGAGGGAGGGTATCCACGTGTGAGCCGAGGTGAGCATATTGTCCGCAGGAAGGTGGTGCGGCGGCAGGTCGCGTGCCGCGCGGGATTCGGCATCTTTGTATGCAAATGGCCGGGCCGGTCTCTGCTGCTTTATTAGCCGGGCCTCGGTGCACGGAATGGTCCATTGAAACGCCCCCGGACAAATCGTCCATTTCCATAAGACCCGCCGCCTCCCTCTCCCCGAATGTTTACAGATTTCTGCATAAATTATGTGCGAATACATCGGCGCGCGCTATCACCGCATACGAAACGACCGCCGGCCGCGTCGGCGACTTCTTGCCGTACTGCTGGGGACATTTATTTTTATGTTTTCGATTCGCATGTAAATGTTTCTCGCAATAAAACAGCCTCTCGCCCTCTCTCTCTTTTCTTCTTCTTTTCTCTTTTTTCCCGTGCCTCGCTTCGCCGCCGGGCAACACAGCACACTGCTGGCGAGGAATCTAAAGCGAACGTGCGTCGCAAATAAAAGCAAAGTAAACACGCTGTTTTGCTTAATGCGATTATGCACAGCCGCTACACGCGACACACACGAATGCGCGCGGGCTTAAAACGGATGCAGCGCTGACGTCCGCACCAAACTTGCACGTGGTTTTCTCGACGACTCCTCGACTTCAGCAGCGTGGAGATGTCTACTGTTCGGTCTCTTATGTAAGACTCCTTCAGTTACGGCAAACTGCTTTCTCATAGTCACAAAAAATACTGAATTTCACTTACTGATTATCTGGGGCACAATCTAAAGATTTTGTATGACTGTCACTACATGTCCGGAAAAATCTTACGTGACCGGTTTCTGTTTTTAAACAGTTACTTACTACATTGTCGCTCGAACAGAACATCTGCAGATAACCTAAAACTTCAGTCACTTCAAGCCAAATCAGTGTGCCACAGAAGCCAAACCTAAATATGCTACTCTCCCATACATAGGCCCACTTTCATACCAAATAGCAAACTTATTTAAAAAGAAAAATATCACAATCAGCTTTTCCCCAAATAATAAATTACAACAAAAAGTAATCCATGACGTAAATATCTCCAAGAGTCCCTACCGTAAATCAGGAATATACAAACTCAAATGCGATAAATGCCCAAAATTCTACATTGGGCAGACAGGCAGAAGTTTTGAAATTAGATATAAAGAACACATTGATGCTTTAAGACTTGGTAACTTGAACAAATACGCATTTGCAGCCCATATTGTTGAAGAAAACCATTCAGTAGGAAGCATTGAGGAAACTTAAAAATTTTACATCTAGCAGAAAAAGGAGCCACTATGAATATATTAGAAGAAATAGAAATACACACACACAAAAACAGCACCCCAGACTATATCCTCAATGAACAAGCGGAGTTAGCTAACACCCCTTTCCTGAAAAATTTCCAAAAATTATTTTACAACCTCCACAGCAAATAATATTAGTACACCTATCTGCAGATCAAGTAGCAAATTTATATGTTACTATAATTCTCATGATGCTAAATGTAATGAAATAATGTACTATTTTACCTATACAGTAATATACATATATATATATATATATATATAATTAATTAATTAATCAATTAATTAATGTAACACTATCAACTCAAAAAAATCAATGTCTCTGTACTAGTGTAAAAGGCATTACAGTTGCGTAAATGAATATATGATCCTTTCCAAACATAGGACATCATCGTCAAACATCATAGCACCTTTGATACTCATATCTTTGTAAGCTCTTTGTATGTATCAAAATATGTGGTGCGTGATAGAAATCTTCTCAGTGACAAATCTAAAGTGTTTAGTGAGAAAAATTTACGTGTGCAACAATAAGAATGCAGTGGGAATGTATTCACATGTGTTGGACGAATGTTATGAAAACAAACCGACATTTCACGTTAGTCACATGCAACGAAAATCTGTAACGCTACCATCTGTGTGTGGCATGTTTATAATTATGTATTATTTATATC